>NW_010245724.1:9127-13625 GCF_000690775.1 Eurypyga helias
TACATCCAGTCACTGCTCTCCCAGTTAAAAGCCTCGCAAACTGGCTGAGCCGTAGCCCTGCTGCAGGCCCTGGAAGTGCTGTCCAGAAAGCACAAAGTCATGCTGCGGCCTGATCCTTGAGCATCGCATGGGAGCGATGCTCGCCTTGCCCCATAGGCAGGGTAGCAGCAGCCGAGCTGCCCGCTTGCTCTCTGGGGCCTCCAGTGCCGGGCAGTGCGAGGTTTGGCGGGCTAAATTCACCCTGTGATTTTGTCATCCGTGGGGTGTTGCCTGCATTGCCAGTCTGCCTGGCCACTGCTCCGTCTGCCAGGCATCGGAGGTGGGTGCTGAGGGAGGGGTAGGTGGGTCGCACCTTGCGCACCCTGAGCTCAGGGATGCCACAACAGTTGTAGAGCTCTCCAGGCTTTCTGTGGAGCTAACCTCCTCCACGCTGAGAGCACAGCAGCCCGAGCCCTGCGCTGAGCGCAGTCGGGCCCTGCCCGAGCTCAGACCGCGTGCACGTGTTTTCGGTTGCGTCCTCGAGGAGGCGGTCCAGAGCGAAGCCTACAACCTGATTTTCTTTCTTTTCAATTGAAGGCAAGTAGTGAATCTGAAAATGAGAGCCCAAAAAGAAGAGGCCAGAAGCAAATGAAAAGAACGTAAGTTTTTAGGAAAAGGGTTTGGAACGGTGGTGCTTTGTCTTGGTTTAGTTTTCAGCATAGCAGCATTGGATTGTTTGGGAGAACTTGTAAAATAAGTTACTTAATATCTCCAGTAATAAAACTTTGGATGACTAAAATTGAAGTTGCTTAAGGCTCTCGAAATGGAGGCAATTTCCCATTTCATTTGTTTGTTTTCCCACTTTGCCTGTGACAGAATCGGAACAAGTCAGGTTTACTTCCTGTTAGCCTTTTGCTTCTCCATCAGGTTACTCACTCTCCTTCAGAGGTACTTAAAACAGTTTAATTCCAGCTCCTCCCCCCTTTTTAATAGAGAATAAAATGCCAAATTATCCTCCTTTAACTTTCATAACCCTCTGCTACAGTAAAAGACCTGCCATAACGGGTATTTGAAGTGTCTGATCACCGTAACAGTCAGATTCTGCTGCCTTTTTCCATCTAATAAACACCACCTGGTTTTACTAAACACTAAAGTGAATGGAAGGGAGGTATAAGCTGCCTGCTGGAGGAAACTTAAACACAGGCACGTGATCCAGCTCTTTTTCTCCTGCCCTTGTGTCTTTTGCCAGTGCAGAAGAGGAAGGAAGGTAGTAAAGCGCAGGGGGGGCTGTGGTAGTACGGACCTCTCCTGGGCAAGGGCAGTAATCTGTGTGGAGTCCCCACCTACCCCTTGGAGAGAGGAGAGACTCCCTCAAAGGGCATTTCGGAGCTGGAGCTTTGCTCTGGGTTGCCCACAGAGAACCTGCTTCCTCCCACTAATGGTACGGCATGATTTGCCTTCACACTTGGAAACTTTAATTGCCTGAATTTAGATGGCAGGAGACTTCTTGTTCCGTTTTCTGGGCTACAAGGAAATCATGTAACTGTAACGTTGTGGCTCGTACTCCGTCAGTGAAAGTGAGCAGTTCTCCTAGTTTTCCAGCTCCTTTCAGAAATGCAGAAGTGAGAAATAAACGAACTGAAGCACTTGCCCACCCGGTGGTACAGACCTGCCACAAGCACTGTTGTTTGTGTGAAGAGCCACTCTCGATCCAGATAGACTTGCCCCTACGTGAACTAAAACCTAGGTGAGGGAGGGGGGCCTCTTCCCAAAAGCAGAGAATCGTGCCATAAAGTCGTCCTTGCGTTGCACTGAACAACCAAGAGTGCAGTTTTGGGCTTTTTCTTGTAATTACGGCCTGTTAGCATTAAGCTCAATGACTGAGCCAAGAATTTGTGTGGAAATATGATTGCCCTTCGTGACCTGCGTTTCTGACCATAGAAATAAATGGAAAAGAGAAGTCTCTGGTGAAGAGGAGGATGAAGATGGAGGGGAGCAAGGCACCAGTGGCGAGAGTGAGCCTGAACCGAAGAAAATTAAAGCAAGGAGACCTGTCCAGAGGAGGTAAGGCGTGGCTGGTTCAGTCTGTCTTTTCTGCCTGGGCTGGGTGCAGAGGTAATCTCCATTTGTCACTGAAGAATGTGTTGTTTTCTGCTATATCACCCCTGTTTACAACCAGTAAACCCAGGACCTAGTTATTCTTTTACCTACCCGTTTCATGCTCCACCAAGTGATGCAGTGATTTCCATGGTAGTTCGAACTCTGTAGGAGTTTAACATTTGAGATTCATGCTTTCTTAAAGACTTACCAGAATGCATGTTTACGTAAAACACGTGGTATTACGGCTTTCTATTAATTCTTATTTTAGAACTGTGGCCAAAACTGGTGTTAAAAAGGCTCACAAACCCCAGCGTGGGAAGAAGAGAAAGAAACCAGACTCATCTGACGATGATGATGATGACGAAGATGATGAGACCCCCAAAAGACAAACTCGACGAAGAGCAGCCAAAAACGTCAGGTACCCGGAAGTGTGGGGTTGCCTGATGACGCGGGCAGGCTGGGGAGACGGGGCACCAGAGGGCCCTGGCTGCACGTGTGAGCTGGCAGAGACCCTGCTCTGCCCTGCAGATGCGCCTGGGCCGAGATGTGGTTCTTGTGACAGGTTCACGCTGCCAACATGGAACTTTTCTTTGCTGCTTTTGCCATCTGCAGAGGAGGGAATATTTACTAGTCCCTCAGAGAAATGTGAAGAGGTCTGCATGATGTTTCAGATGAGATTAAGAATTGCAAATAATAGATTAAAATGAGCTGTGCTAGTTGCACCAGTTGTCTGAGAGAGGCTGATAAGTCATGCCGTGGGGCAGATCGTTGAGCTGTAGAGCGTTATGCAATCCCCTTGTACCTTCTCACCTTTTGGCGGCCCTAATAGGGGACTTAGAAAGAGCCACCCGAAGAATACGTTTTGGTGGTTAAATGCTCATCAAAGGTGAGAAGTGCGGTTCCTGGGGCAGTGTAGGCACCCATACAACCTTTGGATGCTCTGTGACCTCTATTGTTAAACATAAAATAATCTTTCACCAGGCAGAGGAGGTGTTCTCTGCTGATGGTTTTGCTGCTGCAGGGATTTTTTCACCTCCTCATGAAGCATCTGTGTTGGCCATGGTCAGAGAAAGTATTAATCTGATGAGGTGTAGCTCTGAGTGTCTCAGGGAAAAATACTGAACGGCTAACTTGAAAAATGCATGTGCTGAACATGCACTGAGCCCCAGGATGAATGCTGGGGAGTCTCGCCTCAAGTCCATGCCATCCTCTGTTTCTGGACTGGGAAGAGTCAAGGGATTTTCATCAGTTCGGTTTTGATCTTCTTCAGTTACAAAGAAGATGATGATTTTGAGACGGATTCTGATGACCTGATAGAGATGACTGGAGAAGGAGCTGATGAACAACAAGACAACAGTGAAACTATTGAGAAAGTCTTGGACATCAGGCTTGGAAAAAAAGGAGGTGCGTAGTTCTGGAAAAAGCCTTTATTTCTGATGTCAGTCATGCACTCACAGTGTGCCTTGAGCTGGTGCAATGCTTTTGCATCTTCACAGTGGGGCCAAAGATTGTTACAGTGCTCTTCACCCTTTCTTCTGTGCCTCTTACTTAGGTCTTCTAGCAGCTTTTGTAAAATCTAGTCTTGAAAAACCTAAAATGTCAAGTTTATGTGCTTGGCAGCTTTCATTTAGCATGTGTTCATTTTAAAGGTGCGTTCATTGTTCTGCAGTTCTTGCTTTTCTGTTCTTCAAAATACAAAATAGATCTTGGAGTAGAGTCAGTTTTCATGGCTCTGTTGACAAGGCCATAATGAAAACAAAGCCAGTGTTTTGTCCTCGTGGCCTTACCAAAGTGTAAAACTGGATGGTCACAAACATTTTCAAGAGACCTCTGAACTATATTTAAAGAAAAAGCATTTATGGTAGATGTAAAAAGATTCTGTTGAATGGAAAACTTGTGTGTCTTACTGGGTTGCAGAATCTGTAGGATACTCTCTGTGCTGTCACAGAAGATGTATTAGAAGAATAACTTCCCTCTAGTGCAGTTTATGTCCCGTGCTCGATACCAGAGGTGCTGACTGCAGACTGTGGTTTCTTCTGCAGCCACCGGGGCTTCCACCACCGTGTATGCCACCGAAGCCAATGGCAACCCAAGCGCTGACTTTGATCCCGAAAAGGACGAGGGAGAAGTTCAGTACCTGATCAAATGGAAAGGCTGGTCGTACATCCATAGCACGTGGGAGAGTGAAGAGTCCCTGCAGCAGCAGAAAGTGAAGGGCCTGAAAAAGCTAGAAAACTTCAAGAAAAAAGAGGAGGAGATCAAGCAATGGTACGTTTCACTCCAGCCAGTGATTTGGCCTTGGGTGTGTCTTTTTTAGCCAGAGGTGTGCAGAGGCAGGACTGAAGAGATTGGATTTCTTCTTGCAAAGCCTGTTTTGACCCCAGCAACTGGGTTTGGAGCACAACACTCGCGTCTCTCT
>NW_010245724.1:13635-22502 GCF_000690775.1 Eurypyga helias
GGGAACATCCCACCCCTCATAAATAATGTCTGTGGCCGTGGTGTTGAGAGAGAGCAGAGGAGCTGTGAAATCCATGGTATTGCCACTTCCCAGGCTTAGGAATCGGAGTAGCTGACAACAGGCAGTGCACAGATTCACCTGGCCCAGGGGGTGACGTGAAGGCTCGCAGCCTTATTAACCCCTGCTAATTACAGGCCTGTCTGTATGCAAGTGTTTGCACCAGTTCATGTCCGACCTCCCCAGGAACTCCAAGGGGAGCTGCGGTGTGTTTCCAGAGTGATGAAGCTGGAGTAGCAGCTTTCTTCTCTGATGCTGGTTTGGAGCCTGATTCTTGCAGCAGAATGAGGCGCCTTTTAACAGGGATGCAGTCTGAACATCTACAACGTTTGCTTCCCAGCAATGATTTATAATTATGGGGAGCTTTAAGAAACACGCCATATGAGCAGTACTCTGCTTCAATGACGTGTCTGAATGACAGAGCCTTGTAGGGAAGTAGAATTTCCATATGTGGCCTCCATGAGCGTTATGACAGAAGCATTATAGTGTGGTTTGTGTTTGGATTTTTTTTTATCCAGGCTGGGCAAGGTATCACCTGAAGATATAGAATATTTCAACTGCCAACAAGAGCTAGCTTCAGAGCTGAACAAACAGTATCAAATAGTGGAGAGAGTAATTGGTAAGTGAACCCGACACTTTTGAAAAGAGGTGAAGGAAGATGTAGGAACTTTAATAATCCCCGGTGACAGCAGAGTGAGCCTAGGGCTCGCTTCTTCCCTGTCCTCCAGTGTGGCTGGAGGAAAAAGCTGGTGTTAAGTGTATTTCAGCATGTGAAATACAGGGATTTGAACAGTCCAGGTTTACAGATTCGTATTTGTAAGCAATACAGATCAATAACTCTCCTTGCCTGGAATATGGGATGATACACTGATTTCCAAGGGGATGTTGAAGTTGCTGCCACTGAAAGTTCTTTGACGTCAGCCCTTTGGATGCAAGGTGTTTGCACCCCCAGCAGCGGTACGGGCCTGGCTTTTGTGAGGACCGCTTCCATGGCGTGGTTGAGGATGTGGTTAGGCTGGAGGGCAGCTCAGGGGTTAGATTTTTATCATTATTTACTAGAAACAAAACCAGGACTTACCGAGCACTTCAGTAATAGCATGGTAATGTCAGTCAGAGGTGCCGGCATCCGGTTGCTTTGGGAATTGGCCTGGGGAGCTGTTTAACCTATTTCCAGTATGATTCCTATAGAAAGGCCTGGGGTGTGTGGCAGCCTCCCCTGGCTCTCTCTGCCAGCTGCCAGCACCCCAACCCCTTCCTTCCCTTCTGTCTCCAAACGCAGCTGTGAAGACCAGCAAATCCACAACGGGACATTCAGATTTCCCAGGTAAAGGAGCATTTTTTTGGCCCCTCTAAGTTTTTCCTACTAGCCGAGACCTGTCTTGTGGTTGCACGAGTAGTTCAGACTGCCCTGTGAACCACGCTCGTGGTTCAGCCACAGAACCACAGGTGCTGAGGTTTGGGCTTTTGGGTTTTTTTCCCTGTTTCGCAGCAAACAGTCGCAAAACGTCGTCGAATGACCCCGAATACCTGTGTAAGTGGATGGGGCTGCCCTATGCCGAGTGCAGCTGGGAAGATGAAGCTCTGATAAGCAAGAAATTTCAGCACTGCATTGACAGCTTCAACAATCGTAACAACTCCAAAACGATTCCTACCCGGGACTGCAAGGTTTGCTCGCTTCTCTTCTCCCATTGCCGGGTTTCTCCAGGCTGGGTGGTGATGTAAACAGTGGGAATGTGAAGTTTTGTCAAGATAAATGTCAGAGAACATTTTCCCATCCTCCCACCAGTGTTTGAATGGTTGTTTGCTGTTCTTATATTGTACTTTAGGCCGAGATGTGAACCCTCTTTTGGTTTCATTTATTCTGTGCATAGTGAGAACGTTATGTTCTCCCCTGGGCAGTGGGAGGCTTAATTAATCCTTCAAAGCGCTTCCTCCTCAGAAGGAGATGCAGCAGAAATGCAAAGTTTTAATATCGGTTGGCTGAAAAAACAGCACACCTGGGAAAAGAGAAAAACCTGCAAGATGCTGATATAGTGGAGGAGAGAGACAGAGATAATGGGAATAAAAACAAGAGGACAAAATAGGAAATGGAGCTTGTTCCATCTAGCGTGCATTATGTACAGCTGATTGCACTCTTGGGGGAAATCACAGCCCTGGTCATCAGAACTGGAGGACAGCAGGCAGAACCTAACACTGCAGTGTGGTTGTCTGAACCGCAGACATAAGCCCTGGCTGGGAAATTGTGTATGAACTAACGAACAGATAAACACTCATTGCTGAATTTTCAACCTGACTTTGTCTTTTTCTTCAGTGGGCTTACAGCATCTTCTTTTCCAGGTATTGAAGCAGAGGCCGAGGTTTGTTGCCTTGAAGAAACAGCCTTCTTACATTGGCGGTGAGAATCTGGAGCTGCGGGATTACCAGCTGGAGGGCCTCAACTGGCTCGCTCACTCCTGGTGCAAGTACGTGTAGATGCTGTGTGACACGGAGGCGGGTGCTGGTCTGTTCTCCGGGGTAACTGGTGACAGGACAAGAGGAAATGGCCTCAAGTTGCGTCAGGAGGTTTAGATTGGATAGCAGGAAAAGCTTCTTCACTGAAAGAGTGGTCAGGCATTGGAACAGGCTGCTCAGGGAAGTGGTGGAGTCACCATCCCTGGAGGGGTTCAAGGAGCATGTAGACGTGGCGCATGAGGACATGGTCTAGTGGGTATGGTAGTGTTGGGTTGATGGCTGGACTGGATGATCTTACAGGTCTTTCCCAACCTTAGTGATTCTGTGATTGATTGACACTCTGGTCAACACTGCGATGTTTGGTTTGTGTCTCCTGATTTTTGTCCCAGTAGGATCTGGCCCTCTTGTTCTCAAGTGAGGTTTTTGCCAGACCTGCTTCTGCAGCTTGAGGGCTTTCAAACGTGTTCATGCCCAGCTGCATTGCAGACACCGCAGGCAGGAACTATCTAGAGCCTACTCCACATCAGCCCTGATTTTCCACTGCCCTAGCTGAAAAAAGGGTTTCTGGCTCGGCACGCTTACACACTCATTGAAGTCTTTGAAAAATGTCCTTCTAAAATTAGGCCACTGGCTTCCCTCTCCCTTTGTCCTCGCCAGTTTGGCGTGATTGTAGTCTGTTCCTTTTTGCAAGTTACTGTGCCACGTTACAGTCTGGGTGTCCCTGAGATCCACTTGCAAGTGTTCAAATAAATGTTTTTGCGCTTCCCTTCTCCTACCCCTGCCGTGGATTGCTATTCATGCTGGCAGACAGCAAGTTAGTAGTGGTGAAACATGGGCTCAGACAGGATTGTATGAGACAATTCTATGATTGTCTTGTTCTCTTCCTTCTCAGGAACAACAGCGTGATCCTGGCTGATGAAATGGGCTTGGGCAAGACGATCCAGACCATATCATTCCTGTCGTACCTCTTCCATCAGCACCAGCTCTATGGCCCTTTCCTGGTGGTGGTGCCCCTGTCCACTCTCACCTCATGGCAGAGAGAGTTTGAAGTGTGGGCGCCCGAGATAAACGTGGTGGTTTACATTGGAGACCTCATGAGCAGGAACATGGTGTGTAATCAGAAATCAGAGGGGTGGGTAGAAACGCTGGGCTCAGAGCAGCAGCTTCTGTGTAACGAGTGTGACACACGTTCTGCTGGAGAGGCTGGCGGGTAGTACTGCTGTAGACCTGGTGTAGCTGAACACTTGGATATAATTCACTCTGCAGGGACTTCCCTACATTATTTTCCCTCAGAGTGAGCACAGGAGGACTGGTTTCTCTCGCAGGGTCTGGAACCCAGCACTGGGCTGAAACATGGTGCAGCAAGGAGAACAGTGTAAAAGCGCTTGCCTCCTGTGTTGCTCCTGAGTTACTCCTCAGTTACTCCTCCTGTGTTCTGAGCTACTCAGATGACCCATCGCACAAATGTTGAGAGTCTGTTGAGAGTAGCAGGATGATGCGTTAATTTGGCAGAAGAGGGTAAAGTCACAACAGCAAGTTGTTTTGACCTTGTTTTGTTACCTGTGTGAACTATGTGCACTAAAACAAGCTGCTCCTTGGGCATCAGATGGCACCTTGAACAGCAGGGTTTAGGACTTGGAGTCTCTGGCTGTGGCTACACTCAGTAATGACTGTTAGCTCTTTCCTTTAACACTGGTTGAAGGTAATGTTTGTCTCCTCCCACAGATACGTGAATATGAGTGGATCCACTCTCAGTCTAAAAGGTTGAAATTCAATGCACTTATCACAACATACGAGATCCTTCTCAAGGATAAGGTGAGTAATGGTCCAAGGATGTTCTGATTTAGACTTTCTCTTGCTTGCAGAGCGGGAAGCCAGCCCCCAGATAGTGGGTTTCACCTCTTTCCTCTGTGGTGGTGGAGAACGTGTAATACAGACACCAGTTATAGTGTCTTCACTCTTGTACTGCACAGTTGTGTTATTTTTGATTCGTAAGCACCAGACAGGGCAGTAGCTGGACTTTTCCTGGTTTAATTTGGGCCAGTTAAGAGGACAAAAAAAAAAAGGCCACAATGTTAACACTATCTGGATTTTTATACTTAGGAGAAATCTGTCTGCTTAGGAAATGCTCATCAGCCCTGTCAGTGCATCACTGAGTCCTAGCAGATAACAAAAAGCTTAATACTAATGCAGAAAACCCCCCAAACCCCTCACTCTCACATTGCCTTAACTGCGTAGACTGGTTTGTCTGCTCTCCTGCTGCTGCTGCAGTGGGGCTGACACTGCAGCAGGGCCCCAGGGGCACGGGGAAAGGGAGGAGAGGGCTGAGGGAGGACCATGCTTTCTGGATAAAGCAAAGGTGGGTTAAAATACATATGCTTGTTGGGAGAAACTTCCGGTATGGCAGGAGCACTCCGCAGCATGGCTCGTTTATAGCTATCTGGGGAGGTGAAGCTAGTGTAGGCATCTTGGTCCCAACGTTTTGTTAACAAGAAACTCGTGAGCCCAGCTCCTTTGGTGGTGGGTCCAGCAGCAGGGCTGGGGCAGGACGTCCTGGAAAGCGCACCATGCTGTGCTTTCTGGCCACAGAGAGAGAGGCATGTGCGAGGTGGAGGGGCTTGTCTGACCCAGCGTCCCCTCGGGGCCTTGCGTTTTTTGTTCTTTTTCTGCAGGCTGTTTTGGGAAGTATTAACTGGGCCTTTCTAGGCGTGGATGAAGCCCATCGGTTGAAAAACGACGACTCTTTGCTGTACAAAACGTTGATTGATTTCAAGTCCAACCACAGGCTGCTGATCACCGGCACCCCCCTTCAAAATTCGCTCAAAGAGCTCTGGTCCCTGCTGCATTTCATCATGCCAGAGAAGTAAGTCTCCTTTTGGTCCTTCAAAAAATACCTCTGTGTCTACTCTTGTCTGTTAAATAGACTCCAGGGAGTGCAGAGTGGCAGAAATCCCTGAATTAAACTCAGTGGAGTTGGGGCAACGACAGGGGAGCAGACATCGGTGGGGAAATTCAGAGGTGAAATGCGTAACACATGGAGCATTTCTGGCAGCCGATTGAATGGGGAAACCTAATACATGTCTTTTGAGACTGTCTGCTGCCTTAGAGCCGTCTCTGAAAAGCTGAACTTGTTTTAAGCCATCGTCTCGACCATTTCTGCGGTTCCCAGTGCATTGTGGTTCACCCTCGCCAGCTGTTTTATGGCAGCCCCCAAGAGCATTGCTCAAGGATGGTGTCGAGCCCGTTGTTCATGTGTCCGCTCTATAACAAAGGGTTTCTTTTCTTCAAAACAAAATGGGCCAAGACAAGCAAGCCCCAGAACTCACCACAGGGATGTTTGACTGCAAGAGGAGCTGCCCTCCAAACTCTTTTTGCTGGATCGTGGAAAGAGCGAAGGAAAGATTCAGTGTCTCTCGAGGAGAAGAGCATATCTCTGTGTTTCAGAGCTGTTGGAGGAAGCAGTAATCTAAAAAAAGCCTTCAGAGCGGTGTAAAACAGTCCAGTTGTCAGAGCCCAGCCTAGGGGAAAGTCCGTTCAGAAACAGCTGGCAGGTAAATGCCAGCAGGGGACAGCAGAGCAGAATGCTGGAAAACCTGTGGTTTTGGGTCCTGGGAGTCAGTGTGGAGCTCAGAGAGAAGAGGTTAGGAAGGCACGAAAGCTGCTAGCTTTGCCACCAGTTTGGTTAGCCAGAGCAGGGTGATCCCTTTATCCTCTACTGTATCTCCATGAAGCCGATGATGTCCTATCCTTTTGTGCAGTAGGAGAATATCCAATAGTGCTGTTTGGTGTGATAAGACAAGGGGTATTCTGACCCCTCTCTGCCTCTTATTTCTGTTGCTAGGTTTGAGTTCTGGGAGGATTTTGAAGAGGATCATGGGAAAGGTAGAGAGAATGGCTACCAGAGCCTTCACAAAGTCCTGGAGCCATTTCTGCTACGCAGAGTGAAGAAGGATGTGGAGAAATCTTTGCCGGCCAAGGTGGAGCAGATCCTCCGGGTGGAGATGTCTGCTTTGCAGAAGCAGTATTACAAGTGAGTCGTTTATTAAGTTACTGGGAGTGCCAGTGGAAACGGGCACATCTTTCTGTGCGGGAATGCTTTCAGTACACCGTGTCCTTCAAAATGCAACAGCCATCACCGGTAGTACCGGGGGCATCGCGGTAGGAATCTGAGGTAGGGTTGTGTGGTATCTCTTCCTCTAAAAAAGCATCTCCAGACTGTTAGAAATGATATTTTATCTCTCTTTTTTTAGAGAGATAAAATTCAACTGACCAGCTTTGCAGGACAGGGGCGATGTATTTCTTGGGGGAGTAAAGCTCTCCACAAAATTGTGATGGTGTTCAATGTTCAACTGTAATAATGTGAAGAAGAAACAAGGATCAGGGTTTCTAGTGAGGAAACAGCAGTATCCTGTAGAAGTGGAGAGAGATGGAGGGAGGAGGGTGGGCTGATGCCTGAACAACATGTCCGTGAGGGTTTTGTTCCTCCCAGGCTCCTGTGGTCCCACTGTGAAACGATCTGGACACTTTATTTTCCTCCCTGCAGATGGATTTTGACAAGGAACTACAAAGCTCTTTCAAAGGGAACGAGGGGGAGCACATCTGGTTTCCTGAACATTGTGATGGAGTTGAAAAAGTGCTGCAACCACTGCTACCTTATCAAGCCTCCTGAGGAAAACGAGAGAGAGAACGGCCTTGAGACCCTGCAGGTGGGCAGTGGGTTTGGTTAGCACTGTTTCTCCTCAACTTTCCCATTTCCTCTGTCCTCCCAGCAGGATAAGATCTGGTGAAGCTTTAGCTTCTGCATCTTCTCTGATAGAGACAGTGCTCACAGCTGAGCCACTGGACGTCCTGCCCTCCCCTTCCACTGTGGGCAGCATTTTGTGGCCATTAGACTGGGAGGCAGGCAGTAGAAGATCTGTCTTGGATGTTTACTTTTGTTTGTGGCCTCTGCTGTGTAAATCCAGATGAATGACAGTTACTTCTTCAGTCTCTGATCAGGAGCAGTGGAAAGCTAATTCTCTTGGACAAGCTGCTGACCAGGCTGCGGGAGAGAGGCAACAGAGTGCTGATCTTCTCCCAGATGGTGAGGATGCTGGACATCTTGGCAGAGTACCTGACTATCAAACACTACCCTTTTCAGGTGAGAAACATCCACCTGGAAGTTTTCAAGTGGGGTTCACTTGAAAATTCAAGAAAATGCAGGGGGAGCCTGGGCAGTGGGAGTCAGTTTCCCAGAGGTTGGTGGCTGGGATCACAGGTTGCACTTGCTGAAATACACCGGAGGGAACTGGGAAGTCCCTTCATTTCACAGTGGCCCCATCACTGCAAAACGCCTCCTCTGACAGGCCCTTGCTTTGGCCTTTGTCCTGTGATAAACCCCGAGGAGGGCAGCAGATGCAGAGACCCTGGCTGGGAGCCTGTAACGGAGCTGTGGTGTCACCCGCTGTGCAACTGTTGCCTGAGCACACCCCCTCATGACACAGAGGGCCAAGGCAGGCCGGTTATTTTTAACTGGCAGTTATTTTTAATGATTAAATGCCCCAGGCAGGGAAGGGGGCTGTAGGGCTCCCAGAACTTGGGTGCAGCAATTCCTCAGGACTTCTTTACCTTCTTTCTGTTAACATTATTGTTGATCTTTTCCAGCGCTTGGACGGCTCGATCAAAGGGGAGATCCGAAAGCAGGCGCTGGACCACTTCAACGCTGACGGCTCTGAGGTACCGCAGCTGGGGCTGTCCTGCCTCAGGAGGGTCTGGGGGGGCTGCCTGAGCAACGGGAGTTTACGGCTGAGCCGCAGGCTGTGACTACCAAGAGGGGATTAGCTCAGTTCAGTTCTTTTTCCAGGACCCCAGGTAGTTTTAAAGACACAGATACAGCAGGTTTTGCAATTAGCCATACTGCTTATTTAAAATCTCCCACACCCAAAGAACAGGGCTGCAAGTCATGTCTCCAGAAAGTCCCAAAGCAGCTGGGAAGAGCCAGAGGTTAACAATTCTCTCCCCGTGATCTGGGGAATGAGACAGTTGCTAAACAATTCTTCCAGCCTGAAGTTGGGTATGGATATAAAATGCCAGAGGCAAAAGGAGGATTTTAAGTGTTGGCAGGCAGCAGAGTCTGGTGTTGGAGGTGAAAGTCTCCAGCGTAATAGGAGAAGGCACCTCAAGCCTCTCCTCTGGGCTTGCTGACTCACAGTGACTGATGCGAGGTACTTGTTTGTGCCACAGTCAGCCCGGCCCTGAGAAATGCCTTTCCTCACTCCAGAAGCCTGACTGGAGGGGGATTCTTGGCTGGCACAGGAGATACAGTTAGATGCTTCATGGTCATGGGAAAGTTAGCAAATAAAAGTGAGAAGGAGACAACC
>NW_010245724.1:22541-25894 GCF_000690775.1 Eurypyga helias
CCTGGGGGCATCCCTGGGGGCTCCGGGGTCCTGGCTCTAACCTGGCCCCCTGTGCCTTTGGGCAGTGACTCAGTCGGGGTTAGGAGCTGAGCTCACCCCCAGCAGGCTTCAGGGAACAAGAAGCACGTGTTGGCCTGCTGCCTTGTAGGGGTCTGGTGGGCAGCGTGGTCCGACCTTCGTAAGCGACTGCAAGGTGCCCTTGCCCTGAGCCGTTGGCGCTGCTCTCTCGTGATGACACGTGCCAAGCCCTTCCTGGAATAGCACCCCTGCCAGCACCCCTCACCTGACCAGTGGTGCTTAGCCTGGGTGCTGAGTGAGCAGCTTGTGTGAGAGGGAAACCCTCTTTCTGCTTCCTGAAGAAGCACAAGTTCAACAGACCCCCGCTCCGTTTCCCTGCATAGCTTTGAAGTCCCCAGTGCTATTTTATGGCCACAGTTACAGGCTGCCTAACCCCTGGATGCTTTTTTCTTTCCCCCAGGACTTCTGTTTCTTGTTGTCAACACGAGCTGGAGGGCTGGGAATTAATTTGGCCTCTGCTGATACTGTTGTTATCTTTGACTCGGACTGGAACCCCCAAAATGATCTTCAGGCTCAGGCTCGGGCTCACCGCATCGGACAGAAGAAGCAGGTCGGAAGAGTTAGCGGGGTTGTTTTCTTTGTGGCTTAAGTGTGTGCCTCGAAACGGGCTCCCACCGCACCTGAGCTGCTGAAAACGTGGACTTTGTGTCCCCAGTGCTGACACCAGAGAGTACTGCCAACCTGAGGGAACACCGTTTAAAAGCCAGAGAACAAAAAATCAGCCCAAATTTGGTAGATGCCAGGTCTTTCTGTTGGCTGTGGGTTCTGGGATGGTTCAAAACCAAGGAACCCCAGTGGCATTGCACGTCTCAGCCTGGTGGGCCCTGTTCTTTCTTCTGAAAAACTTAAAGGAGCATCCACCTTTACTGGGGCTTTATTAGTTATGTGAAAAGGTTGATGCTAGTTTGGATTTATTGTGATTGTTTCAGATTTTTACTCTGTGCTTAGATCTGCGTTAACCAGCCTGATTTTAACTGGTTCCCCTGAGATAGGGAAGAATGCATGTTTTTGTTCTAAAATGACCTGTCTGTGCGTGGAGGGACTGCACCGGCAGACCGGTCTCCTGCGGAACAACTGAGTGAAGCGTCGCTGTGTCAGCAGAGCGTGTTCAGGTCCAGGAAATAGCTCTCTTCTTCTTTTTGCCCCACCAGGTGAATATTTACCGCCTGGTCACAAAGGGTACGGTGGAGGAGGAGATCATTGAGAGGGCCAAGAAGAAGATGGTGCTGGATCATTTGGTGATCCAGCGTATGGACACCACTGGCCGGACTGTTCTGGACAACAACTCGGGGCGATCCAAGTAAGTGGTTGTGTCAGGAGGCAGAAATGTCTGATGCAGCATGTGGCGTAACCAGCTTCACCTGCTGGTATTTCCTCATGTTTATTTGATAGGGTACAGGGCACGAGGCTAATAAATAATGGCATCTTCCACTGATTTGGCTTATGTAACCATTAATTTGGACACCTAGGATAAAGGTGATCAGAAATAAGAAGCTGTTTTTAATGCGTTACTTGTTTTTCCTTCTGTCTTCCTCTCAGAGATCATCCTGGTGTGAGGGAACATGGTGGTGGAACAGCTGTAGCTTGGCAGTGACCTCAGACTCCCCCCTTTTTCCCCCAGAAGATAGAGATTGTTCCCTTTACAGTAGTTGTCTGTGCTAGAGCAGGAAAGGGGTGAATAAAAAGCCATGTTATAGTGCTGGGTAGGAAACTTTCTCCTTGCTTTAATTAGGAAAGAACTTGGGTATGGTTTTGTGCTGTAGCTGTGCTGACTTAACAGCTCAAAACACGTTTTCCCTCCCATTTCTATTTTGCAGCTCAAATCCTTTCAACAAAGAGGAGCTGACAGCTATTCTGAAGTTTGGAGCTGAAGATCTCTTCAAGGAGCTTGAAGGGGAAGAGTCAGAGCCTCAGGTACTTTGGAGTTGAAATCACAGAGCTGTCCTCTGCAGGTCTGCACAAGGGATCGTGTGTGTTTGCTCCCTCCTTGTACTTGTCCCGTGCACGGGAGCAGGTCAGTGACCAGGGCACGTGTGAGTCCAGACAAGCTGGAGGAAGCAAGCTCTGGGGCTGGGGGATCAGGGGGTTGAGGAGAGCCTAGTTGTTGGGGGTTAAATAGCGATAGTCACTGAGAGTGTCCCTGGGCTCCTGAGGATTCATGAGCTAGTTATAGCACAGCCTGATGCGAGCTCCTCTCCCTGCCTTCTCTGAGCACTGCTTCAGCATCCTTTTTCGGCTGTTCTCAGAGCCAGGAGTCGGCACAGCGAAGCCAAATAGGTCGCTCTCTCCTGCCTCAGTGCAGCGTTGCTCGACAGTGTAGTGTCGAGTGCTTTGACCAATTCCCTTAATGGCCCGAGCAGCAGAGCTTCCCCAAGGGAAAATCCACAGTTAATACATCTCACTTTCTGGAAATTTTCCCTGCTGCTCAGCCTTGATGTTCCTTTTCTTCTCTCACCCTTATTTATACTGTTTGCTAGCACTTGAGGGAGCTCATCCCTGCCCCTGGTGATGACACCCTGGAGATCCTTGCACTTGATGTAGCTCATTGCAGCGCAGTGTGTGTTTAGCTGTTGCACCCCACGACTCTGTTCCCAAAGCCTCCTATTCCCCGCCGTGCCCAGCACCCTCCGCTTCATCGCTCTCCCTTTCTGACTGGCAGGAGATGGACATCGATGAGATTTTACGTCTGGCTGAAACACGAGAGAACGAGGTGTCCACCAGTGCCACCGATGAGCTCCTGTCCCAGTTCAAGGTACGGACCCCGCCCCGGTGCTGTAGCGGGGTGCGGGAATGTGGCTCCCCACATCTTGCCATGGTGGTAAGGTCAGTAACAGGACAAATCAGGCCCGGTGAGAGGTGACCTTTGCTGAGGGGTTGCCTGGGTTTGGTAGCTGGAGAGGGAGATAGGTAGGTTATTAATTTCATTTCACGTAAGTGGTTTTGAAGGCTGTGAATAAAATGCAGAATTTACTAACTTCGGAAACAATACGGATTAATTTACACGGGCTCAGCAGAACTTCTTAAACTGCACATACTTCCTCAAAAGCTGTTAGTGCAAAGACATGGCAAGGAACCAGGAATGCAGTGACTTAAGGATCAATTATAAAGTAGTTATAGAAATGTTGGCAAAATTCCTATGGGGAAGGAGTTGAGGCTTAGCAGACAGTGCTGGGATATTCCTGCCAGGGGAGGGAATCTTCTAAAAGTGTTCCTTTGCTCGTAAAAGGTGGCCAACTTTGCAACCATGGAGGAGGAAGAGACAGAGCTGGAAGAGC
>NW_010245724.1:25913-35374 GCF_000690775.1 Eurypyga helias
ATCATTCCAGAAGAGCAGAGGAAAAAGGTGGAGGAGGAAGAAAGACAGAAAGAATTGGAGGAAATCTACATGTTGCCTCGAATCCGGAGCTCGACTAAAAAGGTACAGCCTGTCTCGAGGAGCTGAGAGGCAGGAGGCGAGAGCGGGTGAAGGCAATGCTCAAGGGAGGCCTTCTTGCCATCCAAGTGCTTCCTTTTTTCTTCCAGAGCTGGCTAGGAGTAAAGTACGGAGGTAGCATGTTGGCCTCTTGTTAGCATCATAGAATCACAGAATGGTTTGGGTTGGAAAGGACCTTAAAGATCATCTAGTTCCAACCCCCCTGCCATGGGCAGGGACACCTTGCACTAGACCAGGTTGCTCCAAGCCTCATTCACTCAGCCCGTGGTTTTTAACGCGTTGGATTTGGTACCATGTGCCTCATCTTGGCAGACAAAACCAAGACAACCTGTAGTAAGCACCGGGAAAAAATACCCAATTGTGTAATGCAGATTTTACTGCAGTTTTATGCCATTTTCTGCCTGTTTCTTTTTCTTGGGCTCTTGAGCTCCCTGGGCTGTTCTTGCCTAAATGTGGCTCTTGCAGGCAGAAGAGATTGTGTCGTCCCAAGTTCTTTGTTTAGGTGATGGGGTCTACCCCAGTCCAACAGAAAGACTGTGCAAGGAAACTCTTCTGGGACACGGGACTTTAAGGGTTATGAACTGTTCTCTGGGATGAGCTGGGGAACATTAAAATGAAAACCAGAGGGAAGGATAATTCATATTGGATGATTCCAGACTCATTTCTGAGGTGTCCTGGTTTTCAAAACAGCCTAAGAGACTGTGGCACAAAACCATGGTAATCAATGTGTTTTAATGTATCTTATATACGTTAGTAAATCAAAATGCAATGAAACTGCTATCCAGAAGGCTCTAAAGGCAGGATGAGCACCAGAGCCTTAGCTAGCTGAAAACTGAAAGGATGCTCAGCCTCTCTGGGTTGATCACATGCATCCTCAGGAAGAGAAGCCAAGGCGTTTTACAGTCTGAACGTGAAATAGTGCCATTGCATGGGAGGGGCAGAAGAGGTCAGAGTAGCAGTTGTTAACTGTACTGCTGTTCTTCTGGTACTTACAGGCTCAGGCAAATGACAGTGAATCAGATGCAGAAACTAAGAGAAGGCTTCAGAGATCATCTGGATCAGAAAGCGAGACTGATGATACCGATGACGAGAAGAGACCAAAGCGCAGGGGGCGTCCTCGGAGTGTTAGAAAAGATACTGTGGAAGGATTTACTGATGCTGAAATCAGGAGGTCAGTGCTGAGCACAAGAGACAGAAAGCAAATACAGAAATCCCCTGCAGGCAGAGAAACCCCCTGATTAATCCAGGAGGTGTTCACTTGTAAGCACAGCACGTCAATGGTTTAGGTGGAGCTGGTTCGCTGGGCCGGCTTCTGCACCTTTGTATAATTCAGTTTGCTCCCAGCTGATGAGCTTAACAGTCAGGTCTGTGCGAAATGGACTGGGTTGTCTTTAGTCAGGCTGCAGTAAAGCTAGTGCTTTCCTAAAATGAATCCTTGGTGTAACTGCCCTTCTAGGCCAAGTGGATTGAGCTAATTCCATATTACTTGTGAGGTCTTAAGTACCATGAGGTACAGGGCTGGAGAAGCCAAGGACTCTGGCCTTCCTGACATTTTTCTGGCAGTAATCCTGCTGTGATTGAAGCTTCAAGTGAAAGGCAAGCTCTGGCAAAATAACCCCCTGGAAGCACTGGTCCTGTTGATCCCTGCAGTTGTGTGTCCTGTTCTGCACCGTGTCCCTGAAGTCAGCTGGGGGCTAAATTCCAGAGCATTACTGTCTTCTCGTGTCTTCTAACTCTTGAGCCTTTCCCAAAGATCTTTGTCCTTTGGCTCTGCCCAGATGTTCAGCCAAAGATGGCGAAGAGGGAGTTAGGATTTTTCCCTGACTCTGTCTGTCTCTGACTTAATGTATTTTTAAAGAGGAGATGGTCAGACTTTTTGGATTGGGGTAGCTGCCGCCCTGAAACCATGGAGAAGGAAGGAGATGATGCAGTGTGAAATACAGCAGCCGTTTAGGTTATTGTGATGTAGCAGAAAGAGGCTGAAAGAGCACAGGATGAAAAAAAAGAAGGGGAAATAACACATAAAAAATAAGCCGAGGTTGAAGCCATTGAGTCTTCTCGCAGTGCAGGGCACTGTTCAGTTGCGGCAGCGGTCTGACTCTTGCCCTGAAGTTGTGTGTCAGCCACAGCAGTGATTTGCACAAGAAGACACAAAAATAAACAGCGATCTGTGTCTGCAAACCTCGGTGATGCAAACCACATTTGGCTCTTCTGTGATGTGTTGTTACACTTACAGCCCGAGTGTTAGAATTACTAATGACATTGATTTAATGCCTCTTTTCTTCTTGGAAAAATGAAGTTCATAATTACCAGCATGCTGTGAGCCAATGCTTTCTTTCAAATTTTTTTTACACTACAATTATGACTTTCTTCTTTTTCCCTCATCTGTCAAACATCCACCATTCATAATGGTGTTGTGTTCTTCTCCAGCTGAGGTCACAAAACTCTTGGTAGGGGTTAATGGATTGGGCTTGCCAGTCCTGGGTGCTTAGCTAATCAGTGTAGAGCGCAAGGTTGATAATGTGCAGGCTGTAATTGATATATTCAAGCGTATGGATGATATTGTATGGCAGTTGGTTCAGTTTCTGTTTTCTTTTTCCTTTTTTTTTTTAGGTTTATCAAGGCTTACAAGAAGTTTGGACTGCCTCTTGAACGGTAAGGCCCAGCTTGGCCCTGCTCCGGAGGGTTATCACAGTGGGGACGTTGTGTTTCTAAGTTCAGCCATACACAGGTTGTTATGGGTGTTTGATACAACCTCCACAGACAGCACAAAGCTGTGCTGTCGTGTGATCAGGAACCTGAGCATGGCCATACAGTCCCTCACCTCTCAGTCGATGGGCAAGGATGAAGGCTGGCCAAAAAGCAGCTGGAGCAGTAGTGGTGCTGGGCTGTACACAGCCTCATCCTGTGGCTGAGTCTGGCCCTTGGGGCATTTCTACTCTGCCTAGAAAGGTGTCTGCACAGCAAATCCTACCCAAAACGCTCCCCAAGCTTCTCTATGCATATTATTTTCAGGACTAAATTGGGAGCATCTTTCTCTCATTGCCATACCCCTCCTGAAGGGAAGTGCGGAGAGGCACGTGCCATCCTCATGCGTAGGTCTGCAGAGCCCTGTGCTGTGCCCCAGCATCAGTGAGGGGAGGAAGGGAGATGGGGACATGTGCTGCCCTTGCTGAGGTCTCAGAGCTGAGGCAGAAATCCCTGCATGTATGGTGTGAGAAGTGACTTTTTTCAGGTGGTTGTACTCTGCTGTTGTGAGACACAAGGCTTGTGTGTGGGCCTTGACGTTACTTGCTTCAGCCAGGCAAAAGGGAAAGCAGGTGGCAGCTTTTGACTATCCAGTGGAGTTAATATGGAACTGGGAAGGCATGAAGGGACACTGGACAGTCACAGAGGGTGCCTGTTGTGCCCAAGGTAGACAGTTCTCAGCTTTGCTTTAATATTAAAAGATCCAAAGGATTGGATCAGTTAGGCTACACCTGCACTGTACTGCAGTTAGGTCTAAAAAAAGACTAAAACTGTGGTTTTTCCTGCAGGAACTCCACTCCTGCAGGTTTCATACATTCATACATACACAGCATTGACTACTAAAGCCATGAAACAATTGCTCTGGAAGTGACTGGGAGGAGATATGTTGTATCCAATACAGAACTTGCAATCCTTTTGTCCCCTTTCCCAGGCTGGAGTGTATTGCCCGGGATGCTGAGCTGGTGGATAAGTCTGTAGCTGATCTGAAACGGTTAGGGGAGCTCATCCACAACAGCTGTGTGTCAGCGATGCAAGAATACGAGGAGCAGCTGAAAGAAAATCCGGGTGAAGGTAAGCAAGAGGGTTGTTTGCTGCTGTTAGGATGTTTTTGTAGCTGGTGCGAAACCCGTTCCCTTGCTGGACGGGGAGGCATGCCATGTTGTGGCTGAAAGGCAGAAAACAAGCAGGTGCTTAAAGCATCCCGTCTCTGCCCAGCAGCTCTCAGCAACAGCGAGAAACCCCTGACTCTTCTGCTCAGGCCAGAAAGTGCTGTTTGGGTCTGTGGCTTCTGCTGAACATGAGTTTTCCTGGGGAGAAGCTGAAGTAATCAGCTTATTTAATGCTGGGGCCCCAAGGCAAAGCAGATCACGTTAACGGTTGGACTTGATGATCTTAAATGATTCTGTGATTCCCTGTTTAACTGCTCGTGGAATGCTGTGTACTCCCTGGTAAAGCTGGATCCACAGTTAGCACTTCCTGGAGCTGTCATTATCAGCCGCTCTCTGTATGGCTGTTCTGTGCTGTTGGTTTGGAGATACAGGGGTCTGGGCTGGATTTCCCACTGGATCTCTGTTACAGCTGAACAAAACTACTGGAGCAACAGCTCCAGCGTACCTAGATATATTTTTAAGAAAATGATACTGGGATGTGTTTGGGTTGCAGAGCTAAGTGACTTAGTGAAGGAGAACTTCCTTTTGGCACTTGCTTTAGCAGGCAGCCTTATGTAAGAGGTTGAGGGCAAGGCGTTGATCTCTGTGTGTTTAGTCTTTGTTTTAGAGAGGCACTTCTTTCTGTCCGAGTTCTCTTAGTCGCTGTGTTTCACTGTTGAGCAGGGAAAGGACCTGGAAAGAGAAGAGGGCCCACTATCAAGATCTCTGGTGTCCAAGTCAACGTGAAGTCCATCATCCAGCATGAAGAGGAGTTTGAAATGCTGCATAAATCCATTCCTGCGGACCCAGAGGAAAGGAAGAAGTGAGTTTGGCTAAGTGGGCAACGCGGAAAGAGGCTGAGGGAATTTGGATTTTGTAGTGGAAAAAGAATAGTGTGGCTGTGTGGATTTGCTTTACCTGCCGCAGCACTAAAACTGGATCATGTTTGTAACGCCTTCAGGTACCGCCTGACCTGCCGTGTCAAAGCTGCCCATTTTGATGTAGACTGGGGAGTGGAGGAGGATTCTCGCTTGTTAGTGGGAATTTACGAGCATGGTTATGGAAACTGGGAGCTGATTAAAACAGATCCAGAGCTGAAGTTATCTGATAAGGTAGGTCGCTTTGCTTGTTGCTTGCATTGGGTCCACAGTAGTGTTCATAGCGAGCATTTACTCCAGACACAGATGTTTCCATTTGTAACCACTCCAAAAATAATAATGAACAATGAGGATAACGGTGACTTCCATGAAATGTTGCATGCTTGATGGAAAGCAGAGCTGTGCTGTTGGGTTGGCAGTAAATTTTCTCTGAACAGTACCATATGACCCACACTGCAGTGATGCAGGCAGAAAATGGTAATGCTGACATGTGTGGTTACATGCCCAGTAGAGAGCGAGCATTGCATAATCTTGACTTGATATTTCCTTGAGCATCTCACAGGAAGCTGAGTCTGAATTTCTGTGTGGAAATAGTTTTTCACAGCTTTGACACTGGTAATGTCAAGACTGGTCTGTGTTAGCTTTGGGGGTGTAGTTACATGACTGGCTATGGCAGCAAAGCCAGCTGGAAAGCCTCCATCTAGCTCTTTTCCTCACTCATTCCCATAAGAACTGTTTGTGGGGACCACAACATTTCAACATGGAATGGTCCAGGTTCAAAATAAGCTGCCATCCATTGTGTCAGCACGATGGAAGGAGAGCAAACTGCAACACAGGCCTGAGGAACATTGAGATGCTCTACACCAGCTCTGCTGCCCGTGTGCTGCATTCCCATGACACCCCCGCTAGTGTTTTTAGGAAAAATGAGGCTGTGGCCGAGACCTTTCCTGTGTGAAGTTCCAAAAGGCATTTTACAAGGGAAACAATTGCCTGAGACAGGCCACACATTCCCAGTGACGTATGAAGGTAACCGTAGTTGACAAGCTGAGATGCTCCCTCCACAGTGGCACCTTCCAGCCTTGTTTTCGGCTGACAGTTCTGCATATCCTTCCTGTAGCAATGGCCCAGGTTACCAGAGAGGGCTGTGACAGGGCTGTCACAAACAAATGTGATGTGTCAAGGAAAGACGACTCAGTTTTCCAGTGCAAGGTCCCAAATACATTTGGCAAAGGTCTTTTTTTGCACACTTACAAGAAAGGTCACAGAGAGTCTAGAGAGCTGCCTGGGGGTCCTTTCACCCTTGCAAAAGGCCAAGGGGAGGGATGCCTGCTCGGAGCTTTGCTTTTGGCTAGACAGGGACAGTCTGTGTGGGAGTTGGAAGAAAAGCTCGTTCCCCCAGAAGGTGCAGCATCTCCAGCCCTTTGCTGGGCCTGGACACACTGCTGCTAGTGCATCTCTTGTCAAGGTTTGATAGATGCATGTGGGCATTTTGTGTTTTTTCCTTCTTTATCAAAGATCCTACCTGTTGAGACAGACAAGAAACCTCAGGGAAAACAGCTCCAGACCCGAGTTGATTATCTACTGAAACTGCTGAAGAAAGATCTGGACAAGAAAGAAAACATGAAAGATGGGGAAGAGGTGAGATATGGCTGCTCGGTTCTGGGGGGTTTCAGGACGAGTGGTGGGCTGATGGGAGGAGACAGCCTATGTTCCCCGGTCACTGAACATCATCTACGTGAAAGAACATGGACTTGTCTGTAGTCTCATTGCACTGTGATACTGAAATGATAATTAGTAAGGGATAGGTAGTTAATTATGACACTTACTGAAGGACTCGGGCTCATCAGGCTTCCTGCCACCCTGCAGGAGCTGCGACTGACTGTGAGATGTTCAGGAGATGGGCTGTGCTCCCAGGAAGCAGCGGTAGGTATTTCCTTGCCCTGACTTGTTCTGTGTTTTCACCAGGGCAAGCTAAAGAAGAGGAAACCACGAGTAAAGAAAGAGAACAAGGCTCCCAAAATCAAAGATGAGCACGGGAACGAACTCTCCTCTCCTCGACATTCAGACAACCAGTCGGAAGAAGGTGAAGTCAAGGTGAGTCAACTTGGTGGGTGGTGGCTTTTCCAGGTTTCCTCGAGCGGTGTCATTACTGCAGAAAGTCTCCTTGAGAAGCAATGCCCTGTGGGGTCGAGAGGGCACTACCCAGTGCCTTGCCACAGGAGACTGGCAAACTCCTAAAAACATCTATACGGCTGTCAGGGTGAAAGAAGGACCTTTCCCGCCCACTGTTCTGCATCAGTGCTCTGAGTGTTTTGGGGGATCCTAGAATGGGCACACACATCCACATACTGGCTTGGAGGAAGGATTGTATCAGGACAAAGTTGGGGTCGAGAGGGCACTACCCAGTGCCTTGCCACAGGAGACTGGCAAACTCCTAAAAACATCTATACGGCTGTCAGGGTGAAAGAAGGACCTTTCCCGCCCACTGTTCTGCATCAGTGCTCTGAGTGTTTTGGGGGATCCTAGAATGGGCACACACATCCACATACTGGCTTGGAGGAAGGATTGTATCAGGACAAAGTAAAGTCAGAATTGTTTCCCTCTCCTTTTCAGTACGTCAGCCAGTGGTGAAGCTGCAGTTTAGGTCATGCTGTTGCTTAGAAAACCTTCTGTCTTGTAGTGTAAGGCTTTTTTGTTCATGTGCTGATCAGTATCTACCGTAGGGGCTGAGTGTACTCGAGCGCAGCTGGCATAGGAAAAGCAGTGCTTATCTACAGTTTGCCAGCTAGTTACGGACCAGGGCTCTTCTCTTTTTCATACCTTTTGTCAGGGGTTGGGTGGGTTGCAGCACGTGGCTTGCTGTCTGGTCCCAAGAGGTGCGAGGGCAAATGTGGCTGGATCTCAAAAACGGCCTGCGTTTCCGGCATGTCAGTTTTATGGAAGAAAGCGTACCACGAGGTGAGCGACTCCAAATCTGACACTGCTGTGACTGATTTTCTAGGAGGATGGCTTGGAAAAGAGCCCAGTGAAAAAGAAACAGAAGAAGAAGGAGAACAAAGAGAACAAGGAAAAACAGACAACCACTAAGAAAGAGAAGGAAAGTGATAAAGAGAAGAAGAAGACAAAAGAGAAGAAAGAGAAGGTATGTGGTACTCTCAGGAGCAGTTTGAGATAGCAGAGTCTCTGAGCAGAAGAGAGGCTTACGATTCATTAAAGACCCTCTGTGAAGAGGCATCAATGAAGCGCCGTGGGGTGAGGCGTTATCCCTTTTTTCAGCCCTCCTGAATTATTAGTGTAGAGAATAAACAGCAGAAAAGGCATTAATACATCCTCAAGCTTGATGGGATGTCAGCAAGAAGGAAGAGATTTGGTCAGACCCCTTTTAAAGCAGGGCTGTCCCTCTGACCAGGAAGAAAGGTGGGCAGACTCCGGAGCATTCACATCAAAGTGCTGTTCAGATCACGGGGTTGGCAGCTCCTTGTCTGTATTCCCCTTCAGCTCATCTCAAATAACCCAGCTGCCCTCACCATCCGGACTGTAGGTTGTCCTTGTGGCTGTTCAGGACTCACCAGAATGAGTGTTTTGACATGAGTGGTACGCTGTGGACTAAGATGTCCCTTGAATTTTGGGTACAACTGCCTTGAGGCTGGATTCCAATTGGAAGCCTCTGTAATAATGACCTGTGCAAGAACAGGTATGTACTTGGTGCTCAGGGTGTTGTGGCACTGAGGTCACGAGTGCAAATATGGAAACTTTGTCACCTATGTAGGGGAAGGTTTGCTTTCCGAGGATTTTTTGGTATGTCTTCTGACTCTAAAGGGCTTTGACTGCAGATAAGTCATATAAGTCAAAACTTACATTAATAGGCCGTGATTTGAGGTTGCTTTCCAGAGGGTCTGAGGCCTAGTGACATCACATGAAGTTGCAGATCCTCGTAGACATGAGACTACTCTGAGCTCTGTCCTTTGCAAGGGACATAAATTCTTCAGCTTAACCTCTCTTCCAAGTCTTCAACGTTGATTTTTTTTCTCTCCTTGAGTATAAATATGACATTCGTGTCCCAAATGTTGGCTCTGACTTCTCTGAACTTCCTCAGGGGTGACGTAAAACTAAATAGAGGCATCTCAGCTGAACAGTCTGAGATCTTGGGAGGAAAGTTGTAGGAGTGGTGCCCGGGCTTCAACGACCGCCAGCAGCAATAGCGTGGAGGTTGTTCATTGGATCATTTGGGATCCTGCGGTCTGGCTCATCGTGTGATGGGTGTAATTTGTCCTTGTTAAGCCTAAAGGTGGTGAAGCCAAATCTGGAAGTAAAGGGAAGAGATCGCAAGGTCCCGTCCACATCACAGCAGGGAGTGAACCGATCCCCATCGGAGAAGACGAGGACGACGATCTGGACCAAGAAACATTCAGCATAGTGAGTATTTTCCTGGGGAGTCGGTTGGGCCGTGGCAGACCAGGAAGGCAGTCAGGGTTTTCTTGCATGTTATCCGAAGAATGGGTTTAGGTGTCAGTGTGTGAGCCCCTCTGTAGTGCCCCTGGTGATTTCCTGTGGCTGGTCTGAGCGTGGC
>NW_010245724.1:35411-43251 GCF_000690775.1 Eurypyga helias
CCAGCCTCCTCCGTGCCCACCAGCTGGCTGCTGTGCACGGCAGAAACTTCAGAGCTCTTCCAGCTCCCGATTCTCACCGATCAGCTGCACTGTTAAAGGGTTCAGAGAACTCTCTCCAAAATTCAGCTTTGATGTGTGCACATCATCCCCCCTTCCCTCTGCCAGGGATGCCAGCCAGGGAGAGGAGGGCAGCCTGTCAGCAGGGCTTGCAGAAGGGCCCTCGCCTCCAGCCGATAAGGTCCCACCGCTCATTTGACAGCCCTGGGTCACAGAAGACCCTGCAGCCTCTCCTGTAGGGGCCGAGGAGCCGCTGGGGCTCTTCCAGGCAGGGAAATGCAGGAGAGTTTAGAGGGTCAGCTCGTACGGCTGCGGGAGGTGCGGAGTTGCCCGAGCTGTGAACGCTCTTGCCGCAATTGGCCTGCAGGGCTTGCTGTAAAAACAGCCTTTCAGTACAGGCTGTCGTGACAGAACCTCATTGGCCTCACTTGCACAGGGAAACGCTGAGTATCGCACGCTTTTGATCAGCAGTTCTCTAAATTAGAATCTCTGTATTCCCTGTAGGTCCTCTGTTATTTTTTGTCTGTTTTTTTTCTTTTACTTCCCCTCTGTGATGCATGAAAGGCCCAGTCAGGCAGTAGAAACCCGTCTGACTTACTGTCTGTGCACAGCGCTGACGCGCACAGCGGAAAAGCATGGCACTTTCATCTCCTGTTTGGGTAAAAGCAAGAGATTAAAGCGACCGCAGATGGGGATGGACAGGGGGCCGCGGGGCGAGCACCCGTTCGGCTGGAGCTGTTGGTTCAGCGTGTCGGTGCTCGGTTACGCTTCCCTGCCTGCCGTGGGATCGGTGCAAGGGCAGACCGCGTGGGGCTGCGGTTTGCAAAGCAGATCGTTCCCCTCTAAAAGCGGGGGGCAGGGGATGTGGGGAGACTCTTGTCTTCCCTGTTATTTTCTGCAGCATGTCTAGCAAATTGCAGTTTCCATAGCTGATTTCTCCTTGCCTAACAGTCAGATAAAGCTAATATCTCATGCTAATTAACTTCTTCCAGTCTGTCTGATGAAGAAGGGAACAGTGTAAGAGCCCTGGGCCGAATGAATCACTTTCTGCTCTCTATTGCTTTTTCAAGTGCAAGGAAAGGATGAGACCAGTGAAAAAAGCACTGAAGCAACTCGATAAGCCTGATAAGGGACTGACGGTTCAAGAACAGCTGGAGCACACACGCAACTGCCTCCTAAAAATTGGAGACCGCATCTCTGAGTGCCTTAAAGCCTACACTGACCAGGATCATATCAAGCTGTGGAGAAGGTGAGGGGTCATTTTGTTTCCTTTACTGGTATATGATATTTACAAATGGTAGTCAGAGGCTGCTGGGTTTTATGTGGGTGAGTGTGCCATTTGCCTCTTATTTAACACGGATTTTGCAAGAGAATTCTTGCATTCCCTAGCCTACTCAGTCCACAACCAGTCTCAGAAGGTTTTATCTGGTGGCTTCATTTAATTGACTTCAGAGCTACTTCAAACCAGTGCAAACCCCTTTATTTTACTTCAAAGACCTTCATTCCAACTCTCCTGATCATCCCGTCCTGAGCTGGACTGGGGCTGTTTTCCAGAGGGAGTAGAACTGATTTGATGTTGGTTTGAAAGCAGATGGGAGTTAAACTGCTCATGTAGCAATTAACAGAAAATGTTCCTGTCCTTGTAGGAACCTATGGATATTTGTGTCAAAGTTCACGGAATTTGATGCCAGAAAACTGCACAAACTCTACAAGATGGCTCATAAGAAAAGATCGCAGGAAGAGGAGGTGAGATCCTGGATAACTGGAGGTACCTTCCCTCCAGTTGCTGTCTTTAAAACTTGTTGCACTTGAAATGTCAATACTTTCTGTCTTATCATGGGCTTGCTTTGTTGTTGTCGGCAGTCTCATTTTCTTGACGTCTAAACAGCCAGGTTGCATCTGCCTCCTCTTTCATGTGACATTTCTCCCCTCACCTAACAGCACCGGGCACTTTGTCCTGGCTGTTCTGACCAAGAAAAAGCATTGCTTGGTGTGGGATGTCGTGCTGAGTTGACCTTTAGAGTGAAAAGCCTGGGAGTGCTGCCCTGTAGAGATAGGGTGCGGAAGCAGAGCAGTGTGGGGCAAAACCATGCCTGTCCTCCACCACACTTGTGCCGTTGCCGCTCATACCACCCCTGGCACGGTCGGTTCACCAAGATGTGGGTGGCCCACAGCATGGGGAGTCTGCAAAGAAAATCCAGAGCCTGACAGACGAGGCCATTTTTCACGTTCTCCGAGTCTTCCGGTGGAAGAGCCGTTGAGCTGTAACCCTCTCTTCCACCTTGCAGGAGCAGAAGAAGAAGGAGGACATGTCCAGCATGAAGAAGCCATTCCGCCCAGAGCCCTCAGGCTCCAGCCGCGATTCTGTTATGTCCCAGTCTCATGTGCCTCACAATCCTCATTCCCAGAAGATCCACCTGCCCCCTTCCCACACCCAGCAGCAGATGCACGGGCACCCTCGTGACAACTACGGCCATCCGAACAAGAGACATTTCAGCAACACAGGTTAGCATGGCAGGCCGGGAGCAGCCGCCCCTTCGAACCTCACGGCTCTTTGCTCTTGGACACAGAACCAGCTTGTGGCTGGTCAGGTGTAAAGGTGATGGGGTGGAACATATATTACCACCCTACTTATTGCTGGACTAGAAAACATGGTGATACAGTGATGAAAAGCGTGTAAGAACAGGACAGAATAAGGGTTGCTAGAATAATGATAGAGAAATTCAAAGAATGAATTAGGCCAACATAGTGTAGGGAGAGGGAAGTTCAAGGGGCACAGCAATAGTTACCATTTCTCTGAGAATTCAGCAAAGTAATGGTCCTAAACTAAAGTTTGAGAGACACTTACTGGTGCTTTCCTCATCGCAGACCGAGGAGAATGGCAGAGGGATCGAAAGTTCAACTATGGTGGCAACAGCAACCAGATGTGGGGCGGGGAGCGGCATCACCAGTACGAGCAGCACTGGTACAAGGACCACCACTATGGCGATCGGCGATCTCGTGGAGACCCCCACCGGAGCTCTGGCAACTACAGACCAAATAACCTCTCCCGCAAGAGGCCCTACGAACAGTACAACAGTGACCGAGACCACAGAGGCCACCGAGATTATTATGACAGGTAGTTAATTCCCTTTTGGCCCTGGAAGGCTGGGAGGAGTTTGTAAGGATGCTCCCAGCCGCCGTGGCCAGGCTTTCCTTAGGAACTGATCTCCATCCGTTCCTTTTCTCCCTGCAGGCACCACCATGACTCCAAGCGTCGACGATCCGATGAGTTCAGGCCTCAGAACTACCACCAGCAGGATTTCCGGCGGATGTCTGATCACAGACCACCCATGGGATACCATGGCCAAGGACCTTCGGACCACTACCGGTCCTTCCACACAGACAAATCGGGAGATTACAAACAGCCTCTCCCTCCACCTCACCCCGCAGTCTCGGACCCTCGCTCACCCCCCTCACAGAAATCCCCCCACGATTCCAAGTCACCTCTCGATCACAGGTCACCTCTGGATAGGTCATTAGAACAGAAAAACAATCCAGATTATAACTGGAACATTCGGAAAACTTAAAGTGACTGAGAAGGGGGGAAAGCGCACGTCTGAAATACTTTACCAGAAGTTCTGAACATGCTGCTATCATCTTTCTGGGTCAAGGAGGATTTTGGGGGAGCCAGTGGAGGAAGATTTTTTTTCCCTAGCTCTTATTTTTCGTTTGGATTTCCGTTTTCTTTCCCCTCTTCTATTATTGAACATTGGAACCAGCCTTGCTGCCTCGTTCTGTGTTTTGTTTTTGTTTGCCCCAGACTGATGGACCCAAGGGAATTTTTCCCCAGCCAGTGTTTCCCCGAACCGAGAAGGCAGATCGATGCTGCTTGGGGTTGTGTGGAAGGCTGTGTGCCTGCTGACTGATGTTACGTGACAGATGCTGCTCTGGGATTGAGGATAAACTGGTTGGGCTGCGTGTAACCAGCCCAGGGCAATGGGGAGGGTATTGAAGGGGGGACAGGAGAGTCCCTCAGCAGCCAAGCTTGGCTGGAAGAGGGGCTCGATGTCCCTGTGGAGTGACTCCAAAGGAGTTGGAGCCATGCTGGTGACAATCCGTCACTTTTCTGGCCACATTATCATTTCTCATGTCTTTATCCATTTCAAGAAACTGGCTCTGCTTGTAGTGCCGTGTGTCCCCTGCACAACAGAAGAGGGGTGGGCATCCTCCTGCCACTTCGGGGCTGGAACTGGCAAATCCCGGCTCCAGGAGTCTTTGGGATATGTGGAAAAAACGACAGACTCCCTTAGCAAAGGTTTAATTCGCTTCTAACCAGAGGGAAAGAAATTGGGGTGAGAACAGTATTTCCCAGTGGACAAGGCTCAGGAATTCCGTACAAAACTCCTCTTCTGACATGGACAGCTGGGATGGTCCAGGGGCTAACGCAGATGCTGACTGGGAGCTGCAAGGTCAAAAGACAGCTCTGGGCATCTGGGGATCCTGAAGCGTCTCATCTCCCTGTCACTGAAGTGCTCCAGTCTTCGGGCGAGTCGTTTCCCTCTGCGCTTTGCAGAACAGTGATCACAAACCCTGACCGCAGCCAAAGGCCGAGGGGTGGCAGAGCAGTTAAATCGGGATGCAGGGGACTGATCACTGTTCAGCAAACAGTCACCTTCCTGCCACCGTTCCAGCAGTCGGCAGGATTGCGGAATCGTGCCTGCACTGAACGCCCTTCTGTCTGTCCACGCTGGAAAGGTGCCTGGGGACTTAGCACCGAAGTGAGCAGGGAGAGGATGAGGAATTCGGGACTGGGTCCTTAAGACATTTGCTCCAAGGATTTTTAAGAACCCAGCATGGCCGAGGAAGAAGAGGAGCCTGCAGCCCAGCTCAGCGGACTTCAGAGCAAACCTCCAAGTATTCCAGCCACCGCGCAGGATGCGGAGCCGTGTCCAGCCTGGGGCTGCGGTGTCGTGGGAGGGCTTGCGCAGAAGTAGCTTGGGTGATTTCTTTTTCAGGTCCTAGGTCTTTGTTCGTGGAGTCATCGTCCCTGGAGAACACGAAACTCTCCCAACAGCCAGGTGCCCGGAGCGTGGCGTCTGGGGATGTGTCACCTCCCGCAGCTCAGTATTAAAGACCAGGCTGTTCCAGACCCCTTTTTGGTGGGGGACAGAAGTGGGGCCTCCTGTGAAGATGCCAGTATCTGACCCTAATAAGCTGTGATGTCCTTTCCCCAAAAGCCTGAAGGGAGATTGGTGATCAGGGCTGGCTTCCCGACTCCAGCCAGTCCCTCGGAAGGCGCACACAAACCGACACTAATACCCCCGTGACCCGCCCCCCCCTCCATGCAATGCATCCCTTGAAATCCGCTGCTGTCACTCCCTCCTTTCTGAGCCGGCTGCTTTAACAGGACAGGTGGGAAGTGTTTTGCTCCCCTTTTGTCTTTTATTTTGCAAGATTTCCACCAACTGCAGGGCAATTTTGCTTCCTCAGAGGGAAACCGGTACGGGCAATGCCGTACTGCCCCGAGAAAGCGTTAACGCTTTGTGTTGACCTGTGCAGGAGGAGGTGAAGGTGAGTCTTCCACAGTCCCCCTTGGAGCTGCCGGGTGATGGGAGGTGTTGAGGTAGTGTTTTCCTGCTGCGTTTCTCACTAAGCTGTGATTGCAGGCATGCTGGTGTCGGACAAAGAGGTCATAGAATCATAGAATCATAGAATGGTTGGGGTTGGAAGGGACCTTAAAGATCATCTAGTTCCACCCCCCCTGCCATGGGCAGGGACCCCTTCCACTAGACCAGGTTGCTCAAAGCCTCATCCAGCCTGGCCTTGAACACTTCCAGGGATGGGGCATCCACAGGTTCTCTGGGCAACCTGTTCCAGTGCCTCACCACCCTCTCTGGGAAGAATTTCTTCCTGATATCTAATCTAAACCTCCGTGTTTTCAATTTGTACCCATTACCCCTTGTCCTATCACTACAGGCTCTTGTAAAAAGTCCTCTCCCAGCACCCTTGTAGCCCCCTTCAGATACTGGAAAGCTGCAATGAGGTCCTTTCTTTTCCGAAGTATTAGCTTTTTAATGTGAAAATGGAAGAAACCTCAGAGGGGCAAAGAGAATCGCTCTTTTTGTTCACCAAGCGGGGTGCTGTCGTGATGGAAAGTCTGAGCCATACACTTGTAGCAAAAGGCAATACTGGCCAGACCAGTGTTAACGGTTGGCACAGGAAAACTCGGAACCCCAGCAAGAGGCTTTTTCTGTGCCTGGGGGTTTCTGATGGGCCCAGGAATGAGGTTGGTTGGGGTTTCCTTGTGCAACAGCAGACGCTTTACCCATACCCGCCCAAGAGCTGCCCCTGCTCTCACGTTAGCCGCGTGCTGGAGGCGCCTGGCTTTGTTCACTTGTGGTGGGTGGGCCTTCACTGGGTTTGGCTTTGGTGAAGCTGGAGAACTACATTTGGGAGAGAGACCTTCCCGAGCACACGCACTTATTGTATGTCCCCTCAGCAGGGAGCGTGACCGGATGTGGTCGGTTGGGCGTGAGTGGGATCAGAGGGGACAGATCCAGAGCCATAACTTCACTGTGTCAGCAGCTGGTACAGCTCTTCCTCCCAAACCGCGGGATGCCCTCTAGCCTCTTTGCAGGAAAAAGCAGCAACTTGCTGGGTTTCTGTTTAAAAAAAAAAAAAAAAGTTTTTCAGCCTGCCCCCTTTAGAAATGGTGTGAAGTTGTGAATTCACGCGACGGAAGCCCTGCACGCCAAAACCTTCTGTGGACAGGCCCAACCAAAGTGGATACTTAACAGCTCTCCAAAGTCCTTAGGTGAACGGTTTGAGGTGATCCACACAATACTACTCTGCTTTCACCCGTTTCCTCCCAACCTCCGCCTCCCCTCCAGGGAGAGAAGGACTCTTACTGTAAAATTATGGACTTTTAAACCTGTTGACTAAAAAACAGTAATTAATATTAATTTATATTTGTGAAAAAATGCCACTGTCCTAGTGATTTCTGATGTAAATATGTTGTTTATATAGTATGTATTAAATTTTCCTACATTGTAAAACTGCTGTACTTTTGATTCTTGTATATTAAAAAGTGTTACTGAGATTTTCAGAACCGGGCCAGCGTGGTGTGTCTGGGGGTGTCCTGCAGCCCCTCGGCAGGTCTGGTGGAAGCACAGGGTGAGTGCCTAAAATGGGATCACCGGGCCCTTTTCCTGCCAGCCGCGGGCATGCCAGGATGGATATTTTCACTGTGCAGGAATAAGCATGTCCTCCTTGGCTGTTTTGCAGTCTGTGGTGATAGAGACTTGGAAACCCCTTCGGATGGGATTTTCCACCCCATCGGGAGCAGCTGTGCATTTCCTCACCCATTTCCACCAGGATTTTACTGGGATGGTACCAACGTTGGTGTGGTTATCCAGTCTTTCCTGGATCTCTGGAGGTGTGTGAGCTGCTTTTTGACCCTTTCCAGGGAGAATTCCCCTTTGTGTAGGAGAAGCGCTGCTCCCGCTGCATCGGTGCAGTTCTCCGCTCTGTCCCCAGCCCCTGGGCAGGATGCGCCTCTCCCCTCTCCCGGGGGGGATGCGATGGCACCCTGCTGCGGTTTGGCTTTACCCTCCCCGTCAGAGGCCCGCGCGGCGGGACGCGGTGCGGGGGTTGAAGCCGTTTCTCCCCAGTTACAAAAGCTCATTGTAAAAAGGGTTTTTTTCACACCTGTAGCTGCTGGGCCCAGCCCTTCCCGGCCTCAGCTGCTGAGCCAAGTTTCAGCCAAGAGTGAAATCGCACAGCTGAGTTACATGTCCCTGAA
>NW_010245724.1:43334-43561 GCF_000690775.1 Eurypyga helias
TGGGGAGCTGGTACGGGTGTCTCCCTGCCCGGAGCACAGGGCTGTGAATCTAACTGAGGCTGGTGATCTTAATTCAGCTCTGCCTCATCTTTTATCCAGGGATACCCACAGGAAAGATGGAGAAGCAGGGGCCTGAGGAACTGGAGCAGTGGGCCAGGTAAGGATACGGGTCCCTGATGCCAGGGGTCATTGACTCAGGACATCGAGCAGGTCGAGGGAGGTGATTC
>NW_010245725.1:0-14203 GCF_000690775.1 Eurypyga helias
GCGGCTCGGCCGGCGCGCCCCGAAGGGGTCTCAGGCTCCGCCCACCTGTGCGCTCGGAACACCTCGGCCCCCTTCGCGGCCCTCCCCGCCGCGGAGGGAAGCTGCGGCTGTTGCTGCAGCCGCCTCCCGGAGAGGCTTCACCGTGTGAAAAGGGATAATGGGGCTGGTTGGTTTGCAGCTTTCTGCGGGTTTCGTTGTTGTTGCGATTTTTAAGATTTTTTTCCTTTTTTTTTTTTTTTAAGTTTAAGGTCGGCAAAGCTGTAACGCAAATGGGGCACGTTAAAGCGCTGGGAGCAGCCCTTGTCCCGCTGGCTTTTCACACCTGCAGGGAGTCTAAGCCATGGTGCTGTCTGCTTTAATTAAAACGACCTTCCTCATTACTTTAGAACTTAATTACCACTCCGCTTATGCTTCGGGTCTTTGGCCAAGGAAGATGCCCAAGCCCTGGATGCAGAAGTGGGATGTGGCAGGGGGGGGGGGGGGAAAAACTGGATGCAGAGGTGGGATGTGGCAGGGGGGTGGAGGCAGGCCACAGGCAGGGCAGTGGGCATCCCAGCAGAGGGCACGGCAGCCCCGCGCAGAGCCTGTGGCTTGGAGATGCAGGCGGCTTTTCCATTGGTCTCCTCTCCCCATCCAGCGTGTTTCAGCTGAATCCTGCAACTGCGAGCTGGAGGGGGCGCAGAGCATTTGGTTGAATTTCTGTGTAAGAAAACCTGCGAGGTTTTTCTCGGTTTAGCTCTGCAAAACCAATGCTCCGCTGCAACAATCCTGCTTTCTGTCCACAGCTAAATCTGCGGAGAGAAAGCCGTAGTTCTGAACTCGCCAGACAACATCCTTCAAACCAGGAAAGGAGGAAGAATGGCCCTTCAGGGAAGTTGTTTTCTCTGCCCATAAGGTAGATGCACACATGAGGCTCATACAGCTGCTTCATGCCACTCAGTCCCCTGTCAGCAGGTGCTGTGCGGGGAGCAGGGACGGCTCTGGGGCTTATCTCCTGCCCTGGGACACCCCCTCTGAGGTACAAACCCAGTCCTGGGGCTGCAGGATTCCCACGTCCCCTCAGCAGCGGTTTCTTCCACCTGTGGTATAACCCACCGCAGGAGAAGTCTTAGGGTTCAGAAAAAAAGATGAGACATCTTCTTGGGAATTGTGTTTGCTATTTTTAACAAGCTCCTGTGCCTCCTGCTACCACCACTTCCTTATCCTCACTAGGACAGCGATTATAATGCTGTTAAACAATTTTTAAACTGTCTGTATGAATGGCTTTGCATGTACTGGAAAAGGGACTGTGACCACAGGGTGAGTGCGACTGTGGTGCTCATCTGATGGCCTGCGCTGCCCGAAGGCTTTGTCCCAGGCGTGTGAGGGCAGTTGGCGTGGAGTTACATGGTGTTAGCTATGAAGGCTGTTGCAATTTTGCAAACAGCAATAGCCAAATACATAAAGAAGTTAAAATTGCATTAAATTAAATAGAACAATAGATGTGCTAGAGGCTGCATGTCGTAACTCCTGGCATGTCTTTACAGCACAGTTTTACATTGGTTACATTTCTCAATCCCTGTAATTTATACAGCTGAAGGTTGACTTCATGACTTAATTCTTTACTATGCCTTTGAGCTTCTTGCTCAGTGCACTGATGTGTAATGACTCAATATGATGACATTTGGTGCATGTAAATCCAGAATCCTGTTACTGGCCATTTAAATAAACATGGATTACTTGTGTCCCATCTCTGATCCGAGAGTGAATGCAGATAATTTCAGAATCAGAATTTTCAAGGCCAGGCTGGATGTGGCTCTGAGCAACCTGGTCTAGTGGAAGGTGTCCCTGCCCATGGCAGGGGGGTTGGATCTAGATGATCTTTAAGGTCCCTTCCAACACAAACCTTTCTAATGGTTTCTAATGGATTCTAATCTGGGCTCATTAATTGTGTGCTACCCAAAGTCTCTACCTTTTAGAGCAGCTTCACGCTGAAAGCAATGTAGTTTGCGTACCTGGATGCTAAGCAGTGTCTTTCAAATTAGTGGGATAACAAAGTAACTCCACTGAATAAGTAATTTTTGGGCTAGAGGAATGATTGGGTTTTTTAGGTATACACCTAATTTTAGGCATGTGAAGCATAATAAATTAATCTGTCATCTAAATCTCTTTATTTTACATGCATTTAGGATGATGTCCAGGGTGGCACAGTGCTATACCAAATTGCTTTTTACCAAAAAGCTGTTTCCCCATTCACCACACCCTCGGTCTGACACCAAGCCAGGTTAGCTCAGTGATCACCGTCGTCGCGCTGCCCTGGGCACGGCGCCCTACGAAAGCTGCCACCACCCGTGCTTTCCCTCTCTGCCGGCAAAGAGGGTCTGGAGCTCGTGGGTCTGGAGCTTGGCGGTCCCCAAGCAGTACTGCGAGTCTCAGCAGCGCGCGTTTGCTGATGCTCTCGCCTCGCTCGCTCGCTGATTGTCGCAGTGCTTTGCCTTGGGTATCATCCCACTAAACATGATTCAGTTTTTCAACATAGCTGCCTTACGACTCGTGTGTGTTTAGCTGGCCAGCCCATTTTGTACAGTCGCTCTCTGTCGAGTGGGGTTGCATGCGGCAGCAGAAGCGGTTGGGGGGAAAAAAATAGCTTCTATTTCACCCCAGATAGCTCTGAGGCTGGAACTTGCTCGCGCTTCCCCACTGCCCCAGTTCACCAGGGTCACACGTCACAATGCAGTGCCTGTAGTTAAAGTGCGTTTATAATCCTGGTTCGCATCGGCTGCATTTTTCCTTCCCTGTAATTTACATAGCTGAAGGTGAAGTTCACGGCTTCGCTGTGTATTATCCCTTTCAGTTTCCTGCTCAGGGCGGGAGTAGCTCGAAGCCCATCACCCGTGTAAGCACATCGTGGCTGGTGGGGTGTATTTCACCCAAGCACCTGCGTTTCCAGCGTGCCTGGCTGGGTAACCTTGTGCCCATGTGAACATCATGGGAGCTGGGATGACTTTCCCTTGAGGACCTTGCAGCTTGTCCCTGCTTCCCACCCTGGAACAGCAACTGCAGGAGGTAGACTCCACCTCGTGCCAGGTGTCAGTCTGGGGAGTCTTAGGGTGTAAAACTGCCGAGCTGCAGAGTGCAGCTCTGAATTCATGCCTGTCCTCTCACCTGCCCACTGACGCCTCCCAGACATTCCTTCTTCTCTGCGGGCTGTTGTGGTGTCACTTGTCACAGAAGGGACACTGCCAACTCCACCATGTTGTGGACTCCGAGCATGAGGCAGGGGTCCCTCCGCTTCCCATCACCACTGCCATGGCAGGAGCTGGCGTGGAGGTGGCATGTCGTCTCAGCAGACCCCACCTGCTTAATAGTGCGGTGTCCGGTCCGCATCTGGTCTTGGCTCCCCACCATCCTCGTCCTGGGGTGATCGAGCTCATAGCGGGGCAGGATTCGTGCTCCCACCTGAGCCCATGATGCAAAAGGGGAGGTGGGCATTGTCGTGGTTTAACTGTCCACTCTGAATGCAGCTGGGGATGGGGGTCTGAGAACTGGGACCTCGGAAAGCCTTGGTGTGAAGAGAGGGTGTTTAGTCAAGGCCTCCAACCCGCCCAGCGTCTGTTGTGGGTGACAGCACCGCTCCTCCTGACACAGGGTCTCCTGACCACAGTGCTCCTGGGGCCTTTATCCATGACCCTTTCTAGCACAAGCAGGCCATTACACTTGATCACGTGTTTCCCAGTTCCACCGCTCTATCACGTTTCATCAGCAGCCACCGGATCCATGGACCCTCCAGTCCCTGCACGGCACTGGCCTGGGTGTTGTGTGCAGTGGCTGCTCTCCCTCAGGATGCTCTCCTGAGACCCCACCTGCAGTTCTGCATCCAGCTGTGGGCCCCCAACATCAGAAGGATATAGACGAGTTGGAGCGAGTCCAGAGGAGGCCCCGAAGATGCTCCGAGGGCTGGAGCACCTCTGCTATGGGGACAGGCTGAGAGAGTTGGGCTTGTTCAGCCTGGAGAAGGGAAGGGCCTGGGGAGACCTTATTGCAGTCTTCCAGTGCCTGAAGGGGCTACAAGGAAGCTGGGGGGGACTTTTTACAAGGGCCTGTAGTGACAGGACAAGGGGGAATGGGTTTAAATTGAAAGTGGGGAGGTTTAGAGTGGATATCAGGAAGAAGTTCTTCACAGAGAGGGTGGTGAGGCACTGGAACAGGTTGCCCAGAGAAGCTGTGGATGCCCCATCCCTCGAAGTGTTCAAGGCCAGGCTGGATGAGGCTTTGAGCAACCTGGTCTAGTGGAAGGTGTCCCTGCCCATGGCAGGGGGGTTGGAACTGGATGGTCTTTAAGGTCCCTTCCAACCAAACCATCCTGTGATTCTATGATTTCAAGCACAAGCTTTCCTTTAACTCTCGCTTTCAGCAGATGACTTATTTCCTTACCAGACCCCTCCTTCACTGTTCCAATAAACCATCCATCTGGGAGTGGGAACTGGAGTTTCCTGCCAGGACAAGCCACTGGCAGCTGAGGATGGAGCAGAAGTGGACAAGTCATATGTAACTAAATGAAGTCAAATTCCACTTTCTGTGGGGTGGTTTGCAGAAAGTTGAAAAGGGAGTCTTTATGCGGCAACCGATCCTTTCAGAGGGGAGAATGTTTCCAGCTTCTGAAAATTCCTGAGCCTTCTCACTTTCTTGCCCTGCAGGGATTCTTCCTCTTCTCCACCTAGAGAGATTCACAGCCTGACGCAGAGTCCAGATTACCCCACAACCCACGGTCAGGACTAACTGCATGAGTGTGAATTTGCTGCCCAGATAACCTGACAAACAGGAGCAAATTCTGGGAAATGCAGCCAGAGAGTGAACTCCCTCGAAAATCTGTTTCACGTTGAATAAAGGAAGTTCAAAAGAGCACCAGAGAAAGGGGAAGCACATCACTCGGACTGATTTTTTTTTACATGCTGTTTCTCTCCTGCTTCTCTCATGTTCCCTTGAAAGCCCCTGCATCAAACCCACTGCTGCTGTTCAATTTGTCGAACGGCTGGGGGCCAGCCAGGGAGCGAGCTGGTCAAGCAGCTCAGGAGGCAGCATACTCTGTAGAAGCTGAGCCCACCAGTGGGACCGGACCTGCTCCAGCCTGCCCCTTTCCCTTCTCATTCAACCCTGATGCTCGAGGAGTATTTCAGCAGTTGCAGGGACACTGCCACGTCTCCTGGGTTAGCATCCGGGACCTGCGTGGATGGGGGTGTTCCCACTCGCTTCAGAGGGCTTTAGGGTAGGATGAGGGGTAACGGGTATTGACCCAGCACGATGACCGCTGCTCTTGGGCCAGGGGTCTTGTGGTCAGAGCCAGAGTGGCAGTCAACTCTGCTCCGACAGGCCGGGATTCGGCATTGCATTGATTCAGTGACCCTTGCCCGACTTGCTAAGGAGAAGGGCTGAGTGTTTCCAAAGGAAAACTCCCATTAAACTCTGCCAGAAGGCTCTGGCGACCATATGGAGCTGGGAGAGGGGTGGGGACTACCCCTGACCTTTATTGTACAGAGGGCATCGCTGCTGACCCTCTCCCTGCCCCCCCAGGGTGGCTGTTCCGATGCAGCTCAGGTTGTTCCACGCAGTGTTCAGGGCTCTCTGCTAAGTAAGACAATTAAATCCTTGAGTCCAGATTTTAGTGTTTCCATGTGCCGCCAAGTATCTTAATCTGAGCTGTTTGGGGAATTTTTATCCCGTGGATCCCTTGGTATGCCTGGAATGTTTGCTTTTCCTACTGTGTGCGTGTGTTTGAGGCACTCCTGTAAAAACAAGGGCTTCCTGCCTGCCTTGTAAATCTTTCCTTGATTGGCAGAGTCGCCTCCAGTGATTAATCAAGGGGCAGCCGAAGCTGACACCCTCTGGGATCTTGCTCCTTGCAAATGCCCAGCACATGGGTGAGAGACCTGAGAAGGGGGACCAAGAGAGCTGGCGGGTCTCCAGAGCCTGCCAAGGAGACACATGTGGTGACACCGCTTTTCGGTAAGAGCCTGGGAGAGGAAGAAATAAACGGAAATTCCAGCGAGCTAAGGAAATGCTCCAGAGGGCTGGGACTTCGGAGGCATTTTCTATTGTATCATCGAGCAGCTGAAACACGCGGCTCTGCTTGGAGGTCTTTGCGTAGTGGGCAACCAACTAACCTTCCCACCGTGGGCTGGGGAAGAGTTTCCTCAGGAGACGAGCCCAGGATGTCGCAAAAGGGTAGGCAGCTGAGGAGACCAGGACCACCTTGTTGGTGCACTTGGGCTTCATCTCCATGTTCCCCTTGGAGGCTTCCAGGTGCGGCGGGCTCTGATGTAGTGGTGCCTGAAGAACAGGGCACCTCCAAACCAACAAAAATAGCTCCAGCATCCTGGCCAAAGGGGCTCTAATTTGCCCCAGCTAATGAACTTACTGCTCTTCCGCTGCCTGAACTTGTGTGCCGGCACCGTCCTTGCCCAGAGCTGGCTGTGGGATTCCTGAACCGATGCTGTATTGTGCAGGACAGATGGGTGGATGTGTCCCCATGTCCCCATGTTCCCAGAGAAGGCTCACCTTGGCATAAAAGCTGGCTTATAGAGCAGAGCTGTGGGGTGCCAGCCACAGACTCATCACCACAAGCAGGACAACCTTCGGCATGGAAACTTGCCAGCAGCGAGTTCAGTATCCATTGTGTTCAGGTCCTGGTCTTCCCACTTTTTTCTTTGCCTTTCTCCATTGCTGGAGGCAGTGTCTGTGCTGCATGCCAGAGGAGGGATCCTGCCAGCATGAGAAGGTCCAGGAGTACTTAAGCGTAGTGTCACAGAGGCCAAGGAAGGTCTGTATGTACCCCTCACTGAGGCACGGGAGGAGGGACAGGTAGCACAGGAGTGCTGGGATACACATCCCTGCATGGAGCAGCCGGTGTGGCTGCTGGCTGCTCCCTGGGCCTGAATTACAGACAGCAAGAGCATTTCTGCCATGCCCAGCTGTGACAGCCTGGGCAGAGTCCTCCAGCCTCTCCCTGCTCTTGGGCAAACTGCTCCCGAGGCTCTGCCTCTGCTTACCCTGCTGGCTAATCAGTAGGTGCTCGTTGTGGTTCCTCCTGGAACCCACACCCGCCTGCATCCCCCTGCCAGCCCAGAGGCAATACAGCCTGTGGGTTTATCCCTGTGGCATCTTTCCCGGGCAGTGCTGGGTTTGACACTGCTGCTGCTCCACTCTCCACCTTGACACCTTGCCCTCCCTCCTCCATACGCTTGCTAGGCTGGAGGGAGTAATGAAGATGCTCTTCTCCACCCCCCTCCACATCTGTCCCGATGCCATTCCAGCCGCTCTCACAGCCATCACAATGAGTGACAGGAGAACTCAAAAACTCATGATGAGGGGGTCAAGGGGTGTTCCACAGCCACCTTGTGCCCATACAGGGTTTGCCTGGAGCTGCATCTGAGCAATGAGCCCTCCAGTAATCCAGCCATCTGTTAGCGGTCACCAACCTGGTGACACCCTCGCTGTCACCACGCCAGGGGATGTTCAGTGCCGTTAAGGTGTTACCTTCGTGCCTGGCACCCTGTTCGCTTGTGTTTTCACCACAACACAGCTCCTGGGCATGGCGCGGGTGTTCTGATGCGGCTGGCACCCTCCCAGTGGTGACACAGAGCCAGTCTGTCCCGCCACGTCCAACTGATGAACACAGAGGAGCTGGGGAGTCTTCTGCACCGGTCCAAGACTGAGTGAGCAGGAGCGAGCGTGGTGGCAGAGCCCTCAGCCAGGGAAGTGCTGGAGGCCGGCCTCCTGCAGACCTCTGCCTCCTCCTCAGACTGTCAAAGAGGTGCCGATTCTTGCCGAGCTGGGAGCCGCTGCAGTGATGAAGGCAAGCTGGATCCTGGGCTACATCTGCAGGGATAGAGACAGGATCGTCCCCCTCAGGCCACACGTGGAGTACTGTGTCCAGTTCTGGTCTTCCCAATTCAAGAAAGATGTGATCAGACTGGAGAGCATCCAAAAGAGGGTCACAAAGATGATCCAAGGACTGGAGAGCCTGCCTTGTGGGGAGAGTTTGAAGGAGTTCGATCTTTACTCCCTGGAGAAGAGAAGACTTAAGGGGGACCTCATCATAGTATTCCAGTGCTTTGAGAGCAGCTACAAAGAGGATGGACGCGCTCTCTTCACATGGGAAGCAAGTGGGTACAACTTGCAGTGGGAGAAGTTTCATCTCAACATAAGAAATATATATTTGTTATGGTGAGAACAACCATTCACTGGAAAAACCTCCCCAGGGATGAGGTGGAGTCCCCATTGCTGGAGGGTGTCTGGACAGGGTGCTAAATAATCTTGGCTATGCTCCCTTTCCCACAAAAGGTTGGGCCAGATGGTCTTTCCAGGTCCCTTCCAACCTGGGCTATTCGGTGATCCTGCGATGCTGATCTCCGTTCCCTTCCCTCCCTCCTTTACCCCCCATCTGCAGCTTCTGCTGTCCCTGCAGGGCCAATGCCCTGGGAGGTCCTTCATCACGTCTTTCTTCCCTACCCACCACCCGTTTCCAGGGTTTGTAGGAAAAGTGCTTTTGAGGGCTGCATGTCTTTATGGAGGCAATAATTTCTAACTTCACTGAAGGGGATGGGCTGACCAACCGCACCGTGTTCAGGAGCACATCCAATGACTCTACCAAGCCTTTGGGGCTCCAGAACACAGGGGTGCTGAAACAAACACGACAATTGTCAGCTTTGTCTTCAAAGGGAGAGCAGCAGGGAAGCCAAGAAGGCCCCTGCCATCCGTCGGAGGGACGCTCACCCCTGTTTTGGGGAGATGCTCTGCCATGGAATTGCATGATTCATTCCCACGCTGTGACGAGCTGCCCGTGCAGGTGCCTGTGCCACCAGCCCAGTTTCCTGTGTCGTGCCAGTTCTCGTTGTGCAACAAAACCTCATTAGACACCGTGCAAGCCAACCAGCTCCTGCAAGACACAGCACAAGCCAGCCAGCTCCCGCAGCATCCCACAGAAAGCAATAACATTTTAATCTGACCTGTGAAGAGAGGCAACAATAACGCCACCCAGCCCGGTCTCCAGGGCTTCTGTTTCCCCCCAGGGATGCCTGGAGGCAGGCTGCCTCTCCCCAGGGCATGGCCACCATCCTGGGTGACCTTGAGAAATGCTGCTGACCTCCCTCTTCCCCAGTTCAGGGGGCATGGCGTGATGCATGCCAGGAAGTGACCTCTGGGGCATCCCTCACCCTCTCTGCCCTGCTCTGCACCTCATCCCATTGTCTCCCTTGACACTTCTTTCTGTGGAGAAGCACTCATGCCCATCTCCTCCTTTCATGACAGCTGAGCAGCCCCTGGAAAGATGGAGACTTCACTGGAGCTATGAAAAGTTTGGCTGTTTAACTGAGCATTATCTCTATGACAAATCTTTACGATTCTTCCTTCCATCCATCCATCCATCTATCCATCCATCCATCCATCCATCCATCCATCCATCCATCCATCCATCCATCCATCCATCAACCCACCCACCCACTCACTCATCCATCCGTCATTCCCACTCTATATTTGATGTTCTACATAGCAAACTTTGTCTTCATGCTTTCTCAGGCAGCTAAAAACCTGCTGCTAGATAAAAAAGACCAGCCCAGCTGCCCTGAAAAGGTTTGCTGGAGAAGGAGCGTGGTGAGGATCTGGGGTGGGCGGGGGGAATGCCCGGTCTCTCTCCTGTTTGCTTTTGTTATTCCGTATTTGCATGAAAATTTAAAAGCATGTTGTTCTGTGCTTGCTGTCTCCCTTATTCCCAGTGCCAAGCAGCTGTATGAAAATGCCTCTGACTTCCGCAGAGGAGCTGATGAAACAGCAACCAGGGTTTTCCAGGGGGATCAGCTCCAAGATCTCATGGAGCTGTCCCTGCCACGTGTGGGAGGTGGCCACGGATGTGGGTGCACCAGGACACAGGCCTTGCACCAGGCGCCGCTTCACCCAAGGTGAGGTCTGAGGAGTGTCCAGGGCTTTCCGCCGAGAATGGGGAAAGCAAAATCCTCCCTCCAAATCCCTGTCTCCTATGTCTGGTGTCAGGGACCCAGCAGGAGCTGCTCCAGGAGGCTGTGGTGTTTGGGTTCAGACACACTCCCTCCTCTCCAGCTGGAGCCACGGGATGGGTCACTGCTAGGGAAGGGCCTAATGGAGGGCTCCTCCCATGGTGGAGCCCTTTTCCAGCAGGACAGGAACCAGTAGGCTGCCTTGGTTGCTCTGCAGGATATACCCCAAAACCACGACATGGTACCCAGAGACCAAGGGCTGCTCCCAGGCTGATGCGGTCTGACCTGCCTGCCCCTGTTATCCCTTTATTTTCTTCCTGTGGGTAACACCGTGAGGTGGGAGCACCTCCGGGTAAAGCTCCACAGCACAGGGTAGGATTTGGGATCCTGGGCATCTCATGTGTGGCAACCACATTCCCAGGGTGGCCTAAAAACCCTCTAGATGGACCATCAGATCTCTACCAGGGCTGGAAGCAAGAAGTGATGAAGAACCCTTGCCTAGTGGTCTCCTTCCTGCTTCCTACTTCCCTTAGCCTGTCCATGCATTGGAGACAGCTATTTGACAGCCTCCTTCATAAAGCGCCATCATTAGGCACAAGAGTTAACAGCCCTTTTCTCTCCCCCCAGCACCAGCCCAACGTGACTCAGCCAGGGCTGCTCTTCCAGCATGGATAATTCCCACTTCTGTGTTTGGGAACACTGTGCCAAGCTGATTGGTCCCTGGCTGTGTCCCCAGCAGGTTATCCCCCAAGCCAGGAGGATGGGAATCTTCCTTAGGAACCCAGATGTTTGTGCTTGTTTTCATCACAGAAGAGCAATGGGGAGCGGGGTGGGTCCTGCCCGTCTGCCCCTCTGGGTGTAGCCCCCTCCCTCTGCAGTTGCTGGCCCCAAATTAGGGTGCTGATCCCCCCTCGTCCATGGGAGGAGGTACAGATGAGGAGGTAATGGAGGGATCCACATCAGCCTGGAGGTGCTCTGGAGCAGGAGGTGGCAGGGTCAAGCGTGGCCAGTGAAGGGACACTGCCCATGGCCACCTGCCCGTGGCACTTTCTGGGTGGCTCCCCCCATGCTGGGGACAGAGCTGCCCCATCTCCTGGCGATGCTGGAGCTATGGAGGTTTCCCTGCCACCCCTCCCACAGGCAGGAAACGGCACCAGGCTCTTCAAACTTCTCAAGAAGGAGTGAAATTGCCTCAAACGTGAGACCGTGGCCAACAGAGCAACAGCAAAGGGCTTTGCTATGGAAATGCCGGAGCTGTGCTTCCCGGGGCTGGTGGCTGCCGGCATCTTGCTGGGACGCGGCGGGTGGCTACGCTCGACCTTTGTTCTCGCCAGCAGCTCCTCGGCGGATGCCGGCCACTGACACCGAAGCCCCCCGGGTCCCACGAGCCTCTCTCAGGAAACGGGGACATAAAGGAAAGCAGAAAAGGACAATTTAACATCCAGGAATGGAAATGACTCAGGGGGTTTAAAATGCAGTGAAGGGGAGGAAAAGGGTCCCATCCCCTTTCCAATGGCCACGTGGCTTTGTCACAAGTTTGCACATTGTCCCTCGCGTTTCCTACCTTGTCCCTTACATCAGGGATTGGCCCAAAGGGCACAGGGGGCATCCAGCCCCATTGCTGCCTTCCGGAAGGCCGGGCAGGGTTTAGGACCGTCTGTCCCTGCTGCCAGGAATCGGCTGGGGTCCTGCAGGGTGGATGCGGGAGCTGGCAGCGGGCACAAGCCGGAGGGTGAAGCTGGAGCTCTGCAGCAAATACCGGTGTGCACGCCCGGGAGTGCATCCCTGGCTGTGTCACGCTCCCGAATCGTGTTGTCCCATGGATGAACAGCAGCCGGCGGGGGTCCCGATGCGCTTTTCCTCTTGCCAAATTCCTGAGAAGGAGCTCTGTGAATGCTCTATTCATTTAGATGAGGAAATGGGGGGAGCAGGAACACCCCAGCCTTGTGTGACCCCCTCCTGGGAGCAGAGCCAGCATCCTCCCAAACGAGGGGGTGTTCTCAGTTGCTCTGAGGCGTGGAAGCAACCTGCCCTTTCCCAGAGTGATGGGGCAGGCAGGAGCAGTGCTGGAGCTGTGTCTCCGGCGATTGCTGCCCACATGGATGTCCCCATCTGCCTCTTCCCAGCAGGACTGACCCTGGTCCCCCCATTGCAGCAGCTGAGCCCACCGAGCTGTGCGTGTTTCCCCTGGGCAGGAAGGCATCTTTCCTCTCCTTCCTCCAGTGAGGAAGAGCCATGTCGGTCACCAGCGCATGAAGCAGCAAGAAAAGGATGGAGGGGACCAGGCAAAAGCCAGGATGACCCCATGCCCACCCGTACTACTGAGGAATGTTCCCTGTGGGGAATGCCATGGGTTTGCATCCCAGTACCCTTTGGGGAGAGCCCGGGATCTGTCCCCACACAGATGCTGGTGCTCGTGTGGTTTCTCGAGCTCTGTCTCTCCGTCCCACCTGGTTGCACTTTGAATCGGGGGCTCGGGAGAGACACAGGTACCTGGAGGGAGCTTTACAGAGCAGATGGTGGTTTGGGGAGTTCAGCATCCCACCCGCAGCCCAGCGGTGGGGCTTGGCGGCTGCGGGACACTCTCACCACCCTAACCATCACCCGGGAGACGCGCTGAGCCCAGCCTAGAGCTGGCTGCAAACCTCTCCATCGCAGGCACCTTCAGCTGCCCGCAACGCCCCGATTACCCAGGCTCGGCGCAGCCGAGGCATTTTGAGAGCCGTGAAGACAGCCGAGGTGATCTCATCCCGCGAGTATTTTCTTGGCTCATTCGTCTCGCTCCAACGCCTCGCCGATAAGGCTCGGCGGTGAGGTCAGTGGGAGGGTTTTGCATTGCGGAGCTGTGTGTCACCCAGGGAGTCTGGGACAACGGCACCTGCGCTCCCACACCACTCCCACGGGTCCAGCAGGAGACGCGAGTCCCTGGTCGCCCCAGGGCTTTCCACCCGCACACTCCCACCTGGGCAGAGGGTCCGTGTGGGCAGCTCCCCACGGTGCCCTCTGCCCACAGGTTGGGCCCAGCGTGGGGCTGCTGGCTGCTATGTCACCCTCCTTCAGGGGGAAAGGAGAAGGCTGAGGCTTTTCTTACCTTCAGCATGAGAAAGAAGAAGAGGAAACTCTTCAGATCACTTTCCAAAGGGGTATTATCAGCCCAGGAGGGGTTTCCTGCTGCCAAAAATAGAGCGGTGTTAAGATAGAAAGGGAAACGGAATGACGCAGGCACAGATAAGGCTGGTGGATGAGCCGGGAGAGGCAGCCCGGCTGCTGGGGGAGCTGGGCTGGGTCCCTCAGGGCTCAAGTGGGATGTCCCATCCCTTTGGGAAAGAACAGGGCAGAGCCATTGCTGGGTTTGTTCTGGAGCTGCTGCCGCTAGGCTTGGTATCTCAGAGGGGTGCATCCATCCATCCATCCATCCATCCATCCATCCATCCATCCATCCATCCATCTATCCACCCATCCATCCATCCGGTGCTGGGCCTGGGCTGGTGTTTGCAGGCTCGGCATGTGCCTGGGGACATGGGGACAGGAACCATGCCCACCTCTCCTCCCTTTCCCATGAAGGCAGCAGCAAGACCGCTCACGAGGCACAGACCCTCACCAGGGTTTTGGGGTCTGCCCCCACATCCATGGACCAGTACTGATTCCCACCCCTGAAACTCCCGCCAGGTGGATATGACGTGTCACTGGCAAAACTGGGCTGAAAAGCTTGTTTCTTGAGCCTCGTTACTGTTGGACTCCTGGGCACCGCGTACGTCCCAGGCTCGGGACCTGCCTGGGTGGGGATGCCGTACGGCTTTGTTAAGCCCAAATCCAGACTGACCACGGCCTTCATCTCCGGGTCTGTAACACGGCGCTCTGCTTCCTCCAAGCACCGACTCCTCCTCCCCAGGCACCTTCTCTGCGTGCTCCCGTCTTTGAGTCTGTTACCTGCTCCACGTCGGGGGTTTATTTGGTTTTTCCCCATTTTTTTAGGAGAAAACCCAGAGGGAGAGAGCCGTGCCTGCAGCCCGCTGCCTGCTGTCACATCCCCTGGTTTTTGGGGTGTTTGGGGTGGCCGGGGGGGCGATACCGGGCTGGGATGAGATGGATTTCACACCAAAGCAGCAAAAGAAGGAGACAAGGCTGGAGACCGCCACGTCCCCCCTCCCTGGTCCGGCGGCGGTCGGAAGATGCCGCGTTCCCTCTCGCCAGACTGGGAGCTTAATGTCCCGTAG
>NW_010245726.1:0-18434 GCF_000690775.1 Eurypyga helias
GGAAAGCACTCTTAGACAATCTTTTCTTCTAATGTAACCTTCCAGAGGATCACTGCTCAGGGCTTCAGGGATATCATCGACACACACCCAAACAGTATCATGCTTACCCATATTGGCTAACAGCCCAGTGATGGCTTGTACGTCTGCCCCCCCGGAGACGGCACTCCAGTAGACGTCACTCAGTGTTGTTACAACAGGTAAACACATGGTGTGGACACGAATTCGTCTTTCACCTGTAAGGAAAGAAAACTGTAGCCTCCAAACATAACTTTTATTACACAATACAAGAAATGGCACTGTCAATAGCAAAAGAAAACCCCAAACAATAAAAACCCTATTTAATTTATTGTACAAGTGGTGCATCAAGCCAACTCCAGTTGCTTTTAAAAATGGCTAGTTCTCAGTTTCTGGGTTAAATCTACCTATTTTCAGACCACGACTAAGTGTACCAAGAGGCTTCTTGGTCTGGAAGAAGCAGTAACACATCACAGCTTTGATCTTGAGATTAGAAAAAAATAGTTTGTGTAAATTACTGCAACTTCAGTGATTTTTTATCAATCATTATTATGCATAATTATAAAATTGCAGCTGATAAACGGGCACAAAAAGACCCATCTGAGTGCCGTACTGCTCACCCTACTCATACAGCTTACCTTTGCTGGATGTGTACAGGAGAGCTGACTGAAAAGAAACAACTTGCATATCAGTAAGATTCTCTTCTACTGACATTTGCACGGCATATCCTGCATCCGGGTTTACGTTGGGCAACGACAACAAGTCTGTAGATCGCACGAAGAAGTTCCCATGGAAAGTATGGATGGAGAGACCTGCAAGATAAGCGTTGTGTTTTGTATATTTTGTATTTTGTATATTGAATCAGTTTTATTTTGAGAGTCGTGATGTAAAAGACACACACATCTGCCAGTGCTCTTAGATGGCTCTGTATCAGAATCTAAAAGACCCTTCTCAATGACAAAGGGTCTTCAGGAAAGGTAAATATCCTAGACAGACAGCTAATCCACAGAGTCCACAGAGCCTAGCAGAAAGCAGGAGTCTGGAAGTCACATCAGTGCAGGATAGTAGCAAGTCCCTAGACTATAAAAACAGTCTTGAAACAGCTGTCCAACATTTCCACTTTTAACCACTGTAAAATGGAACTCTGATGTTAGTGAAGGCACTGCAAATACTGGTCTGGTTTCCTGGAACTGAGTTTTACTTTTCTGATCTTTATCTTTTAATCATTTAAGCTTACGTAACGGCCCAAATACCAATCAAAACATTCCCAAATAACAGCCAACACTTGCTTCCCTTCCCACCCACCCCCTAATCAGAAAGGAAGATCTTCAAACCTTTGGTGCATCTTATCCTCATGACAGCTTCAAACCCAATCTTTCTAGTTAAATATCGTTTCAGTTCCTTTTGCAATTTCTCCACCTGGACAGGGTTGTGTTTATGATGGTAGGACTGGTAGTAATAGACACTACCTGCAGAATACCTTGATATACAACCTGAAAGCAAAGCAACATAGGTTGGCAGAATGCAGACAGTTGCTGCTGTGGTCTTCATTTAAAGAAAAACGCCAGCTGAATGCAATATTCCCTTTATTTATTAATCTGCCGACACCTGCAACCAGCTCTGAAACACAGTTACAGACGTAACACAGCTGTAGTTTCAGGTATGAAATAATTTTCCATTGGGCTGAGATTACAGGTACTTTTTCACTTCAAAGCTTGGTTAAATAGAGGAAAAAATAAATAAAATTCTAATGAAGCTCACTCAAAAGATGTTTAGACTGGTGGTTAAGAGGCATAAAAGAAGGAAAGTATTTCAGCCACTTATACCGGGATCACAAGACTCGCTAAGAGAGAATACAAAAACAGCTAGCTTAAATCAGGAAGGACTGAAATGACATTCCATTCACTGTCAGGGCTCATCAAGGAGAAATTTGCATCTTGACACACGAGGTTCATTCAAATCAGGTTCACATATCAAATGTTAATGTAAATTCTATGTATTTGCCAAAAGTGCAAGTGATACACCTCCCTGAACACCGTGGTATGACTCACCTAGAGAAGCCAAGTCAGAATATTGTCCACTAAGAAGAAATAAATCCACTGCAACCTGCTGCCCTGAGCAGTCCAAAGCTAACTTCTTGTAAAAATCAGTCGATGGCGTCAGATGTATGTCCTGTCAATACCACGGAGCAGTACAAAACAGAAAGGAAATTCAAACAGATGAACACATTCAATGCCTCTCTTCAGGGACCCTAATAATTAATTGTCCATCACTGATCACAGTGATGTCTTAAAAAATAAATCAGATCATTAAATCTGTGGTTATAGTGCTTGGGTTTTTTTCTTCTTTGTACTACTTTAAAAAAGGAAGGTTAGCTCAACAAGAAAGCCCCAAAATTAACCCCAAAGAGGCAACCCCACACCCACCTATGTGTAGACAACAGGGTATTCAGCTCTCTCAACCATTTTGCTTTTCTAACCTTTGCGGTTGCTCTTTGGTTTGGCTCTTCTCGTGCCTTTAGCGCTCCCATTCCCACAGACGGGAGCTGTGTCTGGAAGACAGAGATTCTCCCTCCAGTGGGGGACATCAGTTTAAAGGCAGCCTGTAATGCAGGCCCCAGAGCACTCTGAGTTTCCAGGGACTTGACAAACATCTGTGGCAAGGTCCTCAACAAATCCTGAATTAGCTGCAATTAAGAAAACAAAATGATTAAGCCTTAAGAGTTTTCTTCTTTATAAAGCTGACTGCTGAACATACATAAACGTATATTCACACTTCTAGTAACAAGGTAGTAAAGGAAAAGCCCCAGCAAAAGTCAAGCATTGTCTTGTTTCAGGCTCGGCCGATGTTTACAGTCACACTGATAAATTAAAAGAGCTTTTTTCCACCTTGAATGTGGCATTTAAACTGTAGGTGTTAACTTCTGGATTACTTAATGCTTTTTATCAAGCATCTCTCAAACTGTATGAATGTCACCAGTTATTTAAGGTAGTTCTTACCTCTTTATTTTCATTTAAATTTACTAGTAAGTTTTCTGGCATTGGTATAAATACATCTGGAAGAAAGGGGAAAAAAGTGTTTAAGTTATTTTTAAAAATAACACATTAAATTTCCCACAACTGTATTTTCCAATCATTATAACTATTGGAAAAAAGACTAATCAATGTGTAAACCCATTTAAACATAACTCCATGGATTTCTTTTTTCTCATAAGCACACCTGTGCCTAAAATGCCACGTTAGAATAGCAGTCAAGGATAACCAGACTTAAGTAAAAACGCATAGCAAAGATTTTCTAGCCTTCGTTCTGCCCCACCCCATACCATGCAGTGAAAAGTGACTTGAAACTACAGACAAAATGACAAGCACTGAGCACCAGTCACTACACAATCTACAACAATTTACCAAGCATCAATATTTGGGAATATGAGAGAAATCTAGGTTCATTTGTACAATTATCTAGAAGCTAGGAAGGCTGGCTTTGCATCTGAAGTCAAGCAGCCACAGCATTGCTCAGACATCAGGGGCTTCATAAACGAACTAGACACATGCTACTTCTAAAGCCATTACCAGAGAGACTAATGATCTGATCTACCAACTCCCACTAGATCAAATTTTGAAAAAGGCTGTCAAAACCAGCAGTCATTAGTAGATACTAATAATAATCACTGAAGTTATTTCTGCATACCTTCAATATCTGAAACTATCAGCATCTGAGGCTGAGAGAGACCTTCTTGAAGACTGTAGAAATGGATTGTGCTGTCAAATGTTATGAAGCCTATTTTTGTTCTAGTGTTCCCAGGAAGCCTAAAAAATGAGACATATGGTGTTCAGCAAGATGAAATTTCATTTCGGCAGCCTTTTTTTTTTTTTTTTAATCCCCCCCTCCCCCCCCCCCCCCCCTTTTTTTTTTTTTTTAACATCCACTACACCTGTCCACGGTTCTTACCAAGTAGTTGGCTTAACAGCCACACTGCAACAGCTTGACTAAGTCATTTTGGAGGAGGGAGGGGGAAAAAAAAAAAAGGAGCTCATAGTAGAGTCACATAGCAGACACTCAAGAAATTTTTTAAGATGGTAATAAGAAATGGAAGAAAAGGATGAGACAAGCTGCAAAATACCAAGCAGCATTTATGTAAGTTGAAATAGCACAGATTTTATTAAAAAGTTTATAGATGTATGCACTCCTTTCAGCAAATACTTATCTAAATTTCAGCTTTTAAAAAAATACAGTTAAACAGACATCACAAACATGATGTTTATTCTTTTTTTGGGATTGGTGAAGCAGATAGGAAAGAGCCAGACTGAGAAACAAGCCTCAAAAGTACTTTTTATACCAGTGCAGCTGTGATGGGAAGGAAAAAAAAAGACAACTACAGCTTTATACTGCATTTTAAACAACACTGGCCATTGCTAGCCAATGCTAGGAAACTTCTCTTCTTGACAGGAATTGCTGGCATGTTGATGTCTATCACAAGTTTCAGCAGAGTCATGAAAATAAGAGATTCTAAGCAAAAGGTACTTACAGGTCCAGATTGTCTAACAAGGTCTGACAGACGGTATTCAAGTATCCTGTCTCTATTGCATTATGAGAAACATCAAACACAAAGAGGTACACAGGTGGCTGGGGTGGACGTAGCTGAAGAAAGAAAAGGTTACCTTTAATTTTCAAGCTGACATTTATTAGGCTGGGTTTGTTCATTCCACTGCAAGTTTAAGCTCTATTAAAACAGCACATAGATAACAGCTAAAACTTCTAAGCACTTACTGGACAGTACTACAATTACAGTTTTCTCCCAGAAAACCTACACACACCCTAATATTTTAAGTACAGAACAACTTTGACATCACAGATGTTTAGAAATGGAGAACTATCTGAAGTTTTTCCCAAGGGTTCTCAGATACGCTCCTTGAGGCAGCAACTGTTCTACTAAGCTGGAAAGCATCCTGTATAATAAGGCTTTTTCTGACTTCCCTCTGGAAATAAAAGAAAGGGAGAGAATAAGAGTAAATAAAGCCTTACCATGTATTCAGATGGAGCCATAAACTCAATAGTAGCATTCTGGACTTCAGGTCTTTTATGAGGTTCTCCATAAACTCTTGTCACAGGATTATACATGAATTCTTCAGGAACTATAGACATAAGTTTATATATTATTACTTCACACTAGGATTAGCTGTAGTGCATTTTAAAACAAATAGATCAATCCGGTGGGGCAACGCTTCTTGGAGAATTACACGAGGTAGGGCAGCTACTTTGTCACCTTGGGAGACCACGTCAGGCGGTGACCATGCTCTCTGCCCATGGGAAACATTTCTCCTGTCTCTCAGCTCCAGCACGACTGACAACCATCCCGAGTACTGATACGGCCAACAATATTACAGCCTCAAAAGCAAAGGTGGGACAGGTTAACAGCTTAAAGCAATAAGCACATTTAAAACCTACCGTCATTCACTCTATAGCACAAATTGCATTTCCATCTCCTCTGGTCTAGAAAGCTGACAAAAGGGTTAATGTATGTCCGGCAGGAACGGCATCTCACAATAGTACTTGAGGTGACCACTGGCAGTTGCTGGAAAAGAAAAGCTTCCTGGTTTAAAGCATCACCACACTACACAGCAGTACGTCTGCGACAACATCATTATCTGCACTGTGCTTCCTGGTTGGCTAGTCAGAGCACGCTTGTCCAAGGACGAAATACTTCTGCATCCTCACAGCACCTCTACAATTCCTCAGTAAGACTGGTTAGAACTGAGCTCTAACCTATTTGGTTACACCCAAACTTGGCCTCTAAAGTCTTGAGTTTTACATAAGACCAAGTTCTACACCCTATCCAGATCCAAAAAATCAGAAAAAAATCCACATCCTTGAAAAAAAATTATTTAAATTGTAAAAAACAATGTTGAAAAGAGGCACTGCTAAATTCACAGTCTCCTGGCTACCTGAGGACATCCAAAACCCCTTTCACTTTGATTCTTAATTAAGAATTAGCACTAAAGCTACCTAAGCAATACCAGAACTTAGATGTGACTTCTGTCACAGTCCGAGTGCTGTGCTGCCTCTAAGCTTCTGGATTTTTGGTGGTTGTTGGTGTGGGGTTTTTTTTTGTTTGGTTTTTTTTTTTGTTTGTTTGTTTGTTTTTTTGAGGTTTGGAAGTTTTGGTTTTTATTGAGAAGCAAGGCTTAAAAGTTTAAACATGGCAAGGAAAAATTACAACGATCTATATGGAACAGGGAAATGTCAGATACCAGCCTAACTTTTCCGGGCTAAGATTAGCAACATACTTGCCCTTCTTTTACAACTGCCTGTCCAACTCTGGACTTTAATACAGGTATAGTTGGTATTTCAGCATTTAAGGTTGAGTATTTGTCATACCGATAAGTCTTTGAAAGGATGAAGCAGGAGCCCCAAAGGAAGTTTGGCTTTATTCAATAAGGCTTGAGTTTGAGGAATGTTAGTCAGGGTACAGCAGAACAACCTACATGGAGGACAAAGAGTTATTTTCAGAGGCTTTTAGATAGTAAAACGATGATTTCAGTAGTACAAAGCATCCTGTAGATTTTTCTAGAACTGGTGATGGTGAACTTCCATTTCCAGGTAAAGGATCTTCTCCAGCTCTGTCAAATCACTCTCGTCTAGTCTGAGATTGACCCACAGTACATACTTTGGCTTCTTATGTTATTTTATGCACGTGCTCCTTACACAGAGCTGTGCATCGTTTTAGTCACTCAAGTCCAAGTTAAGCCTAACTGTTCAAAATTGCCCTAAATATCTACGTACTAAGTGTTATTTTGAAATACCATTTTGAGGTGGCCTCATACACAAATCTGAACCAGCAAAGTTTAAAAAGTTGTCTTAAAACGACACAAAAATAACTACAAACCACTCCATAGTCATTTCAGGGACCTCAGAACTCAGTGGTTCCCACAAAGTGCAGATGTGCAGAGCGCTTCTGCAAATCCAGTCCAGCTTGTCTGTATGACCAACTTCACAAAGATGCCGTTATCTCCCTTATCTGCCAGAGGAGTTGCAAAGCAGGAGTACCTGGTCATACAGTTTGCTCGGCTCTTTGAGGAGATGACTGGGGTAACCAACTGCCAGACGCTTGTCTGACATTCCATTTACCCCACTGTTTTAAACAGTTCCTTCCAGACAGAGGTCACTCATGTTTCACAATCTCTTTGGTCTAACTCACTCAAGAAGTGAGTTAACCCTTATTTTATACCCTTTCTCAATCATACTCACTGCCAGCTGTACTGTACCTATCTATAGCTGCCTTGCAAGCAACATATTTTTCCTCATACTTTTTACACGACAATTTTTCTCTCTTAACGTTTTAAACCACTTTCTGCCTTTATCGTAACACAGCGAAGCCTGTTTCAATGTTTTCTACTCACAAAGTTAAGGCAATACTTCGTAAAGAGTTATGTTTACAAGTAGGAATGTATACTTTCACTTGTTTTGATGAATTATAGCAAATTTATCATCTTACTCAGGATTACAGTTGAGCTTCTGGATGTCTTCATGCAAGTTTGGGACAGGGGCCTTCAAGAGGGTTGTAGGAAGAATATTTCTTTCTTGAAGAAGATTCACAGGTCTTAATCCTTCCTGCTGTAGACTCAGGTTACCCATCGATGCAGTTAAGTGATTAGTACCCAGGGCAGGCTAGAGTCAAATAACGTTTCAGAAATTAACACCAATTATTTCAGTGAAACCCACAGTCCGTTTAAAAAGCAAACCTACTTCCCTTCCAATTTTCTTTGTGTATTAACTGTCATGGTATTACAATGATGTATTTAGAAATACTCGTCACGTAAACTTGGACTTAGGCCTATAACAGAGGTAAAAATTAGCACACATTTGCTACAAAGCTCTGAAATACAGCGGGCTCAGCAAAAGTGTTGGTCAGTTCACCCTGAAAGTTCAGGAAAGAGATCAAATATTTCAGCTAATGGCAACCCGAGGAAGAAAAACATGCCAAAAGCAGCTGAAAGTTTTAAGAAAAGATACTGTGAACACTTTTGAAGACAGGTCAGGAGGAGCTGGCAAAACTTTTCCAAACTGGCACCAAGGCATGAGGAAAAGCATTAGTGCCTGACTACATCTGCCATCTCGAACAAACAGCACACCAAACAGTGAACTGAAAAGTGGCACAACACACACTAATCATCACTTTTCTTTACCCACACTCATCACAGGCAGACATGAGATAAAAACACCAGACAATCTTTACCTGGTGGAAATGTTTTGATCCATCTGGATATTGCAAAGCAGGTGCTTGCATTCCTGGTGCTCCGGGTGGAGAAGTGTTCTGGTACCCTGGAGGTAAGGCAGGGTAAGAATACCCAACACTTCTATTCATCTTGGGATTTGGGGGTGCAGGAGAAGGATGTGGAGTTGCTAGAGGCAGAGTAGATAAATACTTAAAATTAATTGCTGAAGAACCATAGCTTGCTCAGTGCATTAATACAGCAGGAAGGCTGCTTGTTTAGTTGTAAACTGAAGTGTAAACAACGGACAACTGCAAAGTGCTGTTAACTGCTGTACCATACTTACAGGCAAAGACAGGCTCATTGTCAATGCTTCAGATTTCATATTTAGTTCCAAGACAGACATCAAACCAAGTATATATGGACTCACAGAATGGTTTGGGTTGGAAGGGTCCTTAAATATCATCTAGTTCCAACCCCCCTGCCATGGGCAGGGACACCTTCCACTAGACCAGGTTGCTCCAAGCCTCATCCAGCCTGGCCTTGGCCACTTCCAGGGATGGGGCATCCACAGCTTCTCTGGGCAACCTGTGCCAGTGCCTCCCCACCCTCTGCGGGAAGAACTTCTTCCTGATATCTAATCTAAACCTCCCTGCTTTCAATTTAAACCTGTTACCCCTTGTGCTGTCACTACAGGCCCTTGTAAAAGTCCCCCCCCAGGTACTGTAAGGCTTCAAATACCTAAACTTCTCTCCTTCCCAGACTCTTCAAAAAGTTAGCTAAGAGTAAAGAAAAAAAGCCTTACCCATGAGGCCACCACCTTCTATAGCATCATAACTGTTTTGCACCACAGACCCATCACTGGCAGCAGATGTAGCATCACCTGTAAGACAGACAGAACCAGTACAAATTTTCACAAGTTCCTAAGAAGCTGTAGTGAGTAACTGCAAAGAAATCCCACTTGCTGGATGAATATTAACATTAGCATAGTTTGCATCTACTTTGCTTCTGTCCAGGGCAAAACTGAATTAAATATACATCTTTCTCACACACACTTCCCATGCTGACATGACCTCCGCAGAGGACATTCATAAAACCCCAAAATCTTTTTTCAAGGTAAACAGAAGTACCTACACCTCTGGTTGAATGATCTTTTAGGATTACTTTAGATTAGGTATTTGCCATAACTTCCAAGCTGATATGCAGTGAAGCGTCAGGGGACGTGTCCTCCTCACCAGAGGAAGCGTCTGTAAGCCGGCTGCCGGAGTTCCCTGAAGAACTTTTTTCACTGATAATTCACAGAAACACCAAATTCCCTTCACTCACACACTTAGTCCAGTACTGGTCACCAAATACCAACAGTTCTGATGTGTTCACATACCAGTCAAGATATAAATTCCAGCTAAGAAAAACCTTGAAATGGAGAGAGTGCTCCCAAAGGAAGGCTGAGATAAGAAAAACCTTGAAACGGAGAGAGTGCTCCCAAAGGAAGGCTTTCTGTAAAATAACTGTGTCTAAATATACAAACCCAATTATCTATTGCTAAGGAGAAGTAGGTACTCAATTTACTTATTATCATTAAAATCTTCAAAGATGACCCAATGAAAGGAACTTACATTACATGCTGGATCTTACTAGTATGCAGCAATCAACCTACTTCACAGACTAAACATTCCTCTCTCTCCAGGGCCCTGGAAATGTTCCTCTTCTTTATGAAGAAAAGTCCTTCTAAGCAAAAGCAGTTTCTAATGCATTTCGAAACGAAGCTAAATCTGAGTGTCTCGTACTCACGCAGCTGCCACATACAAGAAACTGCCAACCTGAACAGGCAAAGAACCAACAGCTTTGACAAACTGATGAGTTCTTAAACAATGGCATATTTGTGCAGGGCCCACAGGAGACAGAGAAAGTCAGATACTGGTCTTCAACAGCTCACTCTTAACAGCCTCTAACAACCTTCAGAAAATGAACAAATCCATCACAGAAGAGAAGAATAAGGTACGGCTACGTAAACAGGCAAGGACTTGCAGGGTTCACATTTTAGCTTTCCAGGCAGAATAAAACCGTACAGGAAGTTATATACAGATTGCATCCTCCACAACAGTCAAGAATGCAAAGAAATCAGAATTTCAATGTCATTTTAGAAGACTAAAAATAAACGAAGAGATGGCAACTATGGGAGATATGGACATGTTAAACAGCACTTAGAAATCTAGTGTTAACTGAAGTGTTAATTATTTTTATATTATTAACAACTGTCAACAAGAAATATTTCACTTCCTTCCAGGTCCTTACCTGCTTCTTTCAGATAAAATGATGCTGAATTAGTATCAGTTTTACTACTTGATTGTCTAACAGCAGAGTGTACTGTACTTGAACGGTTGCATATTAGAGCAAGTTGTGATGTTCGAATTCCACAAAAAAGGCAAATTATTTCTTACCTTCTCGATTTGCAGCTGAATTTAGCAGAGACTGTGTATTAGGTGGTCCTGCTATCAGCGTCGATGGCCTAATTAAAGGTGGACCACCGACTGGCGGAGGCGCTAAAGGTGGCCTGGCAGGAGGGTGGAGTGGAGTTAAAGGCTGAGTCACGGGTGGAGGTGCAGATCCTGTAAAGAGATTAATTTTTAAGAGTTTAATCCAGTTGAAAGTAACAAAAATTCCATTACAAAACCACACAGGTTGAACTCTAAATATTCCTCTTATTCAAATGATAAGCAGCGCCAGATACATAAACCCTCAGGGGAGTGTAGGTTTCACACCTTCCTGTTGTTTCTGCCATGCTCTTCCCATCCTGGCTTCCTGCAGTTATTATCCACAGGCTCTTTCAGCTTTTGTAGCTATTGTTGGTAAGAATTTCAAGAGGTGCAGAAAGCATCCCAATTTCACTTACCAAGCCTGGACTTTACATAAAGTTATAGTACAGCCCCATATTAGTCAGAGAATAATGAACTAGTTAAGAGTCTGAACACATTCCTTCTAACAGGATGCTTGTCTTCCACTTCAGTAATCTGATGCAAACTGGCAATGCACAGATTTTATAGCTACTAAAATTACTTGGGAAAAAGATTTCACTTGGGAAAGCATCAGCAGTGTGCAGTGTGAATACACTTGCTGTGCGAGTGTGAAGTGTTTTGCTCTGAAATGTTGAACCCTCCATGTTAAAAGTCACAGGAAAGTTTTTAATGGCTTCTATTTTTAAATACTAGGATTTTCTCAAGCTGAGACATTCAGAAACCCAATTGCTTTTCTTCCCTTCAAATAATGCCAAATCCTAAAGCACTTCCACCCTTTGTTCCCTATTATTCCAGAGGCCGGTATAACTGCCCTCTAACTCCAGGAAGACACCGATGTGTTTTAATATAAAAGTTAGCCTTTCAAAAGATGAGGCCAAATTGCCCAGTATCACCAGTTCCCCACACAGCACAGAAGCCTGTAAGGCACACACAAAAGTATGAGCCTACACAGTATGGTCACATTTAAGGGAAGAAGGAAAGAAAACAAAAAAAAACCAAAACAAAACAAAAAAAAATCACGTCCAGTGACCTTATCTGTTTGTTCATTTAGTATCTGATACTACAAAGCTAATTAATAGTTGCTATATGCAGGCAACGTTACCCCAGAATTTGGAAGAGACTGTGTCTGAGGGGCTGCCCAGAGTTGGCCGTGCAGGCAGGGAGCTGGCACACCTTTGTTCTAACAATGAATGTGACCAGCAAAACGAGCTAAATTCATTTTAAAAGTAATCACTGTTCTGCAAAAAACTACCAGGGAAATTGCACGAGGGAATGGACCGTTGAATGGATATAAGAATTCTCCTGTTCCAGACACTCAAACTTATTTCATATGCCACTTTCCAATTCTTAGCAGTTTCTTCACTAATTCCAGAGTACTAATTGTTTATTCCAATAAACTGCCAGAAATAGTTTCAAAAATGTGACCTTAAGGCAGTTTGAGTATCATAACAAAATCATTGAGGCATGTAACAAAAAACTAGCATCAAGGAACACTTCTAATGAGTCTCAAAGCACTTCACAAGAAAAAAAATACGTGCTTTAGCATTTAAAATATTTCTGTATGCAGCTCCTATTTGCATGCTCAGTTAAAAAAGCCCTCTGTAACAACAAACAGCAGTTTGGCAAACAGAAACCTGAGTATTAACTTTGTTTCCATAAAAGTTACCTAAGAGACATATTTGGTGTGGGAAAAGCTTTTCCCCACTGCACACACCAGCACAGGAGCAGCAGAACAGAAGCCTGATACACTCAGAGCACTCTCTGAAGACTGACAATTACCATTAGATAGTGCAAATTACAAGTTTGGAGCGAGGAAGGAAGCTCTCCATTCAACTGGCCTCTACCTCGGTGGCACACAATGCTTTCCAGTTTCCTTCCCAGGCTGTGCTCAAGTTGTTTCCATCAACCAGACCGAGACCGTTCAGAACTACCTGTATCAAGCGATTAACAGGAAGGCTAACAGGTTTTAAACTATGAAGACCACACTCCCTTAACAGGGCTACAGTTTTCAACCGTGAAATCCCAAAGTCGCCACTTTGGGAAGCACAGCAACGCTCCGACAGCCACCCCAAGAAACAGGGAAGGTCACAGAAACAGCGTTACCCACACACAGCTTCCCAACACGAGACACCATTCGGGAGACACCTGCTTCAGCCCACAGAAACGACTTCCATTCACGATGCAAAGAATCCACCCCAGCATTCGGGATGTGCATTTCCTCAAACTATCTGCTTTGACCACCTCATTCCACAAGCAAAATGCTGCTAAGGAGTAAATTCTGTATTATTTTTGTTTAAAGAACTCTGAGAAACAGCCAGAGGCAAAGTACCAAGAAGTCATGGTTACCTGGCTTCACATAGCTGTTATGAAGCGGAGGCCCTCCCGGAGAAGCAGCATATTGGTAACTTCCTGGAGGATTTGTACTTCCTGATAGCGACGATGGTGGCTGAGGTGACCCTGTCCCCGTCACACGAGCCAAATGGCTTGCTGGAGATCCAACTGGCTGGCTCACGGGGGTCTGGCTGTAGTGCCAGTTGGAAAGCACTGGTGGGCTAGCTCCAGGAGGAAAGCTACCAGCGGACGATACAGCAGCCGAGTTTTGCAATGCAGGCAGCAGCACTTGCGGAACAGGAGCAGTCTGTTGTGCTGGTGACCCGGAGAAAGGTGCCACTGGTGGTCTATTGAGAGTCTGCCCAGGTCCTTGATAATTGTTTAACTGAGCAACATTCTGAGAGCCACTATAGTTATACTGTCCAGAAGACTGATGTGGAGCAACCTTCGCCGGCGTCTGATGCGAATATGATCCTGGAACCAAAGGGCTATATCCCTGGCCATCTGATGAATTCATCAGCTGATTTTGAACAGGACCTGGAAGAAAAAAAACTACAAACCCTTTAGAAAGTCAGCGTTGCGTATCGCTTCTGAAAATAAGAGGTGTTCCCGGGAATGAATCTCTTTCCTTAGAATTTTATTAGTCTCCAAGTTAGGTGGTGGGTTTTTTTAAACAATCAGGTGTAAGTGACAGAAGTACTGCTGCAGGGGATGTGAAATTGAGAGTATTTTGCCATCAACGCTTAGATCTTTGTTTTGCTTTACAGCAGCCTCGCAACCACCAAGCATTCCAGCACCTGAGCACAATCCACCCTCCTGGACTGAAATTCACACACGATACTATTTCTATCTTCAGAAACACCCAAAAGCAAGCCGACCGAAGAGGAGCGCTCTCCCACGCAGCTGGTGGTAGTACAAGCGAGCAGACCGAAAGCGGAAGCATCCATCACGTAATAACTCGGTTTCACTTGACGACTGACACCAACTTTAGCTTACGGCAGAGACCCGAGCAGCCAGTTTCAGGATAGGTCAGCTGTGGTGTTTCTCAAGTGACAGAGTTCACCTACAAAAGTTTCCCCAGTGAATTTATAGAGAACTATTCATACACACGCCACTCACGTGAGCAGCCAACCGGTCAGTGGAATGAAGGTGTAATTTTACCATAAAATAATTCACCAACCAGGAAAATAAAACTTGATGGGTTAATGGTGCTTTTTCTGTATTTGTTGGTTGGTACAGCTGACCAAAGTTTTACTCATTTGAAGAAAAAACTGAAAAAAAGGTTAATAACTCTCCAAACAGTAAATGACACCAGCAAGAGTACCATCAGATTTCTGCTTCATGCAGGAACCCAACAAGACAGAGCGCTGTGAGATTGCCAGGCGATAAGAGCTCCATCAAGAAAGCTACTACTACAGGTTGTTCCTACCCTTGCCACAAAACGGCCATTCTGAAGGCAGACGACACATTTTCAAGTGAAATACTTCTGAGCAGCATACACTAGATAATGCATGCCACAGCCAGCCACAACTCCTTAAAAATGCCTGAAACACTTTCCAGTGGAGTATGGTTTATTTAAGCCAGTCGTATTGCAGTTCCACGGCGCCCAAACGCAGTTTGGATACTGGAGACATTCCACACGCACAGTTAAACATCTGAAAGCAGAAAAGATCCTCTTCATGGTTTTGAGCTAAGGTTCTTTTCAACACTGTACTGTTTTCCAGATTTAGTTAAGATTTGGACAGGTTTTTTGAACCTAGATAAACAAAACCACTTAATTTTCAAGACCAGAAAGCCCCACGGGACTCAACACTTCAATTTTCAAAAACATGCCAGAGAGATGAGCTCGGAGCGTGGATATGTATTTACCATACAAGTACTGGAAACAGCTGCCATCAGAATGAAATCACAGAATTTCATTTCCCATTAAAACAAACCCAGCTGGTTTCCTATTGAAACATTCTAGTTAAATTTCAAAAGGTGAGGAAGTTCACATCCCAAAGTTAAAATAACTTTGAACTCGGGCTTTTCTGATGCTAAACTAAGCTAAATGCAGAATACATTGAAAGATTTAGTTAGGACAAATAGTGCACCAGTCATTCAGCTCCTCATTCCCTAGAAAGCCTTAGGCTACAGCTGACAGACAGCTGTTACTTCACTGAGTAGCCACACTAACTACATAGCCAAGGCACTACTACAGTGCTGGTGACCTCATCCTCGCTGCTGTTATTTGTGCATAAAAAGTATGTACCTTATGATTCTCCACTCATTAATCTCAATATGCTACTTATCTTTCAGTTAGGAAATCCAGTTACACCTTCCTGTCCTTACAAGGCTGCTCATAAATCTTAGTAATAGTTCCCTAAAATCAATGGTGTCTAAATGAAAAGCTTGCAAATACAATAATGCTAACAGTTATGACTCACCTTCAAAAATTACCCTGCAGTGTATCAGATGGGTTTTCAACAATCGATTTACAAAACCCACTGTAAATTAAACTTGCTAACTCTGAGAATGAGGAAGAATCCTTAGGTGATGCCAAGCCTCCTGACTGCATCAGCACGTACACCAATGGAACAACATTGCTACAAGCTGTGTAAAAAACACAGAACAAATACAAATTAATTTCCTAACTTGATTATTCACCTCTGAGCATGACTCTCTAGCCCAGGCAGGAATCAAGAGTACTTGGACTGCTCCCTTACCCACTGTTTTCCCCACTTGAGGGATAAGTTAAGGACAAAGCAATTGAAGTCAGAAGTCTTGATAGCCTACGCGCAGCTCGTGTTTCCAAGACAAACCTGCATAAAGCTGCCAACAAAAGTGAAGCAGCACCACTGAGGGGCACAAACCCTTTCCAAAGGGCTTCACAGTGCACAAAAAATTCTCCAGACTTGCTGTTCTGCTGCTGCCAGAGACTCACCTTGACCCGACCTCTTTATTCACTGAGGCCTGTCAGAGAGCACATAGGCTCCCCAGCTTTCCCCCGATGCTGCTGCAGGTTTTCAGCGTAGACTGAACAGCTGGATCACCTGCCCAGCAGCAGAACAACCCACACGTGGAGACCGCAGGGGTGAGGTAGTAATACAAGAAAGGCCACCTACTTCACAGCCAGAGACACCTCTGCAAGAACACAAGGTCATTTAACGTTTTCAAGAGATCGGGAATGGCACCAGAATATATACGAAGGTTGTTTGGTGATTTTATAAAACGAGGGGTCAAAATATTAGCGCCAGAGGCTAGCATTCAATTCATATTTTGTCCTACAGAACTTCTGTTTCACCTACTCCAAGCCAGTTATTTAGTACATCACAATCACCAGCCACGACTCCAACCTACAGGGAGATGCAAGGATAAACACGCTGAAAAGCTACATCCCAACCAAACTGCCATGGGATCAGTCACCATCAGTGCCCACTTCAGCTGACTGACCCACTGGTTTCCAGCCCAACAGCTTCTAAAGCATCTCATGACTTCAAAGTGCCACGTTAAGATATCACAAGGAGAGCAAAACTGTTCTAGAAGAGTTGTTTCTCCTCGCTTGCGCTTCAGATCTATTAACTGGAAAACAAATTAGAAACCTGCACTTAAGTGAACACAGAATACTGGTCCTATTAAAAGAAAACACAAACGAAGTAGAGGACAGTTGTTGCTAAGCAGCCCGATGCTCCATGCTAAGCAATTTCCCAGTCAGCACATTGTCCTGCTGTGACAATTTACTGCCTTCGTGGACACGTGAGTCCCGTAGTTACCTGCAAACAGTAAAGCAAGCAACAAGTTGAGAGGAAGAGCTGACAGCTATATAGCAATTTATCATTCTATTGACAGCTTGCTTTCCTGAGACCACTAGAAGCACCACAGGAGCACTCTCAGTACCCTCCAGACTGGTTTAAAAAGCTGTTTTTATTCTAAAGGTCAAGGATCGTAGCACCTTCTCAACATATATTTTAAACAATGCTAAGAACAGTCCACACTTGAATAATCTAATTTATTCAAAAGGCTAGCAACTCAAACATTATCTCTAACATACCATAACAACTGTTTAGTTTTATTGCTTTCTATTTGCGTAACTCTGAATTTCAGGTCTTTATTTTTTATACACCTGACAGCCGGGTAACCTGAAATTCCTCCTCCTCCAGCTGCCTCCACAGAACTTCCATGATGCGCTTAATCCAACTACATGGAAATCAGCAAACAAAGTGATACCATTCTGTAAATCAACCCACTTAATTACTCCATTAGCTAACGTTCTCTTTGTACGCTCTCTGCTTAAGCGCTGCAGAAGAGAAGCTCTCTCTTCAGCCTGTACTCACACGCTTCCCACTCTCCTGACCCTATAAGCAACTACACAGTTGTTTGTAAAATGTCATTTTGCAGATGACTTTGAGGAAAAGTAATAAGTGTGTTGTGAAGGAGGAGGGAGAAGACAAGACAAACCATTCAATTACTCACGCATAAAGCAGAGAAATCAAAAGACCTCATTATAACCGAATTGCGTACGATGCAGCACAACTGCTGAAACACAGAAGCGTATAATTAAGGAACCAAGTACAGAGGATGCTGTCTGTATATATGAAATCAGGAAATACTTCCTACAGCACAGATTTCCACACTTGCAACGAAAACAGATACGGAGATGAGGCTCGCCTTGTATTTATTTCTTCCTAGCTTAAAGGGACGGCTATCAAGTTATTCAGTTTCACCTTCAATATCACATTTTAAAAATTGGTGTGGAAGAAAGTCATCAAGACTTTCCAAGGTTGTAGCACATGGAACAAGATAATATCGAGTTTACAAGAATGACAAGATAAAAAAATAACCCGGTGGCAGTGCAGCCTGCACTCGGGCAGGTCCCCCCCCGCCAGCGATAACCGCGGTGCCACATGTACAGATCGGTTCCAAAGGGTCAGAGCCCAGAGCGCTGTCTGGGCTGTGGCACGCTCAGGGCTTCGGCCTAAAGCAGCGTCCAGCCGTGAATTCTCCGCAGGTCGCATAAACGCAGGTTTCCTGAAAGGCACTTTTGTCGATTTATAAGCTGAGACGTGCAAGAGAAACGTACTCGGGGATACTCGGGTCATGAAAAAAGGCTGGAGGTTTGTTTTGCCTGGCAAAGGGCTCTGCCTTTTGCTCACTAACACCCGGCCGGCAGCTCACCCCCAATCCCACATACGCTTATTCCCCAGGCACTGCTCCCACCCGCACCCGTGACCCCGCACGCGGCGGGTCACGCTCCCGCGGGGTGACGGGAGTCAGTCGCCTTTACCCGCTTCTTTCTTTTTTCCCCCTAATCCAGCTGCCCTTCCCCTCGGGACACCGGGAGCCCGAGATGCGGTGAGGGCTCTCTGGAGCCGGCCACAGACCT
>NW_010245727.1:0-44509 GCF_000690775.1 Eurypyga helias
TCCATGTGCCTCAGCATGGCTTCCCCACCAGTACAACCACTCAAGGCTCATGGTGCAGCAGGAGAGGACCTCCAGAGAACCTGTTGGTACTGAGGACCCAGTATTCACATATATGTGTGGGTTTTGATCCTGGCTCCATGGCCTCCCTCTCCATTATCACCACAAAGCCTGGTCCAAGCTCATTTTGCCTGAAAGACCTGCACACTCTGAGATCCCTGCAAGGATGTGAATCTTGGAGAGATGAAAATTCACAAAATGCCATCCAAATCAAAACACTAATGTTTTGATCTAAATCTTCTCAAAATCCAATTCTAGTGGAATGTCAGAAATTGCCAGTTGTCAGCAGCAACGTACAGCATACGGATTCTCTACAGTTAAAAAGCAAAGACTAAAGAATCACATAAAACCATGTAGATGTTTTCTGCCTGATATATACAAACAGACACCTTCTGCCCCCCGATGTGCTTATTGCACTCGGTAGTTATATATTCTCAACTAGAAGCTTACTGTTTATCCATAAATAAACAACATATTTCTTTTCTGTGGAAAACAAACCAAGGAAATTTTGATTCTGAAAATCCAAATGCCAAGCTACCAAAACTTGGGTGCTGGGCAATAACGTTCATGTTTATTATGGCACAGAAATCTAATTTCAAAATTTAAAATAACATTTGCATAGATTACAATAACTACTAAATGTATTTGCTTATAATTACCTATTTCGGTATGTCCATTTTTTATATCAGCCTGTGCAGCCCTAACTGCCTATTAACCTAACAAGATGACAGGTCTTTGTAATTTCTTCCTGACAAGGAAAAAAAAATTGTGTGGCAGAAAAAGGTCAAGTTGTGACATTATACAACCACAGTAAATACTGTGGCTCCTGCAGGGAATACGATTTCAGTGACAAAATTGTGCAGTCCTATCTTATTTTCTAAAACGTAAAGAAAATTACACACGTGCGCATGTATCCTTGGAATTTTTAAGCATGTACTGTAACTTTGAAAGCAAATTAATACAAAAAACTACAAAGCCACATGAAGAAAATGATTTGGATACATACTGAAAGATTTTAACATTGATCATTTCTGAGGATGTCAAAATTATGACATTGTTCTATCAAGAGATTGGGGGGAGGGGGGGGAAAGAAAGGAAACATTTCCACATTCAAGAATCCTCAGACTAATCCTTTGACTATATAATGAAAATGCACAGTACTGGAGTAATGAAGCACCAATAAAACTCTCCTCCCTCTTCTCCTTTAAAGGGTCAGTACTTTTTAAAGCAATGACATCCATTTTTCAAAGAAAAGCAGAACTTCCCCTCACAAACAGGCTTTACAGACAAGTCCAGATGCATCAGGGTTCCCAGGTTAGCTCATTCAGCAGCAGAGAAACAGCCCAGCATGCCAAGCTCTGTAGCTCTCAAACAAAAAAAAACTACTGTCAATAAGCTGCTATCACAGCTTTGATTGTCCTCAACCTTCACAAAGGGCTGCTCCAGCCTATCTGTTACATCAAGGCTACTCCACCTAAGTTTCTGTCTAAGGATGCTTTTTTGTACAGAATTTGTAATTCTTGCAAAATTAATGAATAAATCTAAGTAACTCAGAAGTCCCTTTCAACGTCTTGAAAACATTTTTGCTTTTAAGAAAACGGAAATAGAGTACTCTGACACTGCTTTGCGAGGGCTTGTTAATGTTTTCTAGCACAAGATTTTGGAAATCACCATCCAACTACTCAAACTACTCAGTCCAAGAAAATCAGTCCCTAGAGATAACAAAATCCTTTATCTTTTTATCTCAACTGAAATAATGGAAAGTGAAATGGCACGCAGTGCAATAGACAAGAAGCAAATTATTAAATATTGAAGAAAACCCAAAGCAGTGGCAATTTCAACAGATTTACATGCTGTTTTCCTGCAACTGTTCATGAACAAAGGATCCTCCTTTATGTTCTATCAGTTAATCGTATTTCATTTAGACCTTCAACCTGTTGCTCTGCTCCTTTAGGAATTACTAAAGCTTATTCCCATCAAGTTTGATGATTTCCAGCATGGGAACTGCATTAGATGCATTCAGGCTGGGCCAAGCGTGCAGCGCTACCTGGACAAGGTTCCAAAGGTGCTGCAGCTTCCCTGGCCCCTTGCAGCAGAGCTGTCACACTGACAGAAGCCTGGTCACAACTTCCTCCTGCCTATAGCCCCGACTAGAGTGACTCATGCTGCAAAGCATAACAAAAAGCACAGTTATTTTTAAAACAGCAGTATTATACAGTCTATATACACATGGAATATAGAGTCTTGTGCCCCAGCTGACTTTTGAGATGGTGAAAAGTTCAGATGAGAAGCAGCGTTTTCAGGTACAGATACTTGCAGGCTGGCCATGATGCCATCCATCAAGCCAGGCAGCTGCATTAGTATGAGACTATGTCAACGCCAACCAGGAAGCTGGACCATTAGGATGGACATAATCTTGTAAAAAAATCTGAGGGACTAATGCAAATTTCACATTCATTCGACCAAAAGCGTCCCATTCAATTTACAAGTCTTCTAATTTGTTTCACATTTACCTCCTTGCAAATTATTCCTATAAATACAGTTATAGCATTCTCCAAGGTAGCTTGTTGTTCTGAAACATGCTTTGAATATATACATTATGACAACAACGAGGAAAACAGGTTAAGCCACACTTCATGTTTCATCTTTGAGTGTGTAGTGGTTTAACCTCAGCCAGCAACCAAGCACCGCACAGCTGCTCAATCACCTCCCCCCTCCTCTAGTGATCAGTTTGGGTCAGCTGCCTGGGCTGTGTCCCCTCCCAACGTCTTGCTGAGAAGAAGTTGGGAACAGAGGTGCAGTATCAGAAACTGAAAAAGTCCCTGACTTGATATAAACATTGCTTGGCAACAACTAAACAGTATGTTATCAATACTCTCGGCACAACCAAAACATAGCTTCAACCTAGCTGCTATGAAGAAAATTAACTCTGTCCCAGCTAAAACAAGCACAGGGTGATAAAAGATCATGGTGGCTTTACACCTTGCTAACCTGAATAGCAACAGTCCAACAAACGGCATTGTCACGGGGTGGAATACAGAACCTCCAGCAATATAACAACACTTGGTGGTGGCTGGCTTAGCTTGCCACATCCCCTTCACTGCAGGAGAAGGGGTTGGGGAAAAACCCCAAGCTCCTACATACAGATCCTGAATCATTCTACCTACATTCACATTCCTGATGTGAATTGGCACAAGATATACTTTTGCTGAGAACTGAAAATGAATTTGGATAATTGTACTATTGTTATTAACTGGTTTTAATCCTGGAGACATGCACACCTTCCTCTTTTGTTTGCAGCTTGAACACAACCATCTTGCTGTGTCTGGCACTTCTAAAGATTCACAGGTGCTGAAGAAACAAAGCACAAGCCAGGAAACTCCCATTAGTATCACCATGGCTGGAGAAAGGTGAGGCACATCAAGTAACTGCAGTTTACTGAAAGATGGACTATATAAGCTGGAGAACACCTTCTAGAGCAAAGCAGGCTTGTAGGCAGAGCAAGCTTGCGTGCCTGTCCCACCGATTTACACCTACGTTAAGGAAGGGGTTTAATCAAGAAAGTTTAAGTTGACACTTCCATCATTAAGGGCCTGCTGAATTACCATGGCTTCACCAATACGTTAAACTGTGCCAACTCATCTGTGCAGACAGACTCACAAAAACAACAGGAGAAAGCAAGAGCAGTGTATGGAAAATTAGATGCCAAAGTACTGGAAATTAAAACAAGATAGGAAGAAGTTGATATATCTGGAAGGAGCCAGGTATGGAGGCTTTCTGACAAGAGGGATGCTACGGCCCTGCTAAGCACCATAGGAAGCCTGGGGAAGGGAAACAGGCACATTGGCACGGTGGTATAGAAACAGCAAAGTAAAAATATTCCTTGGTTAAACTTGTTTGAAATAAGGATTGCAGAGCAAATTGCAGCATTTGATGATATAATTGAAGTGTTCATAATAATGTGGTTCAAGTTCCCAGCCTCATGTTCTGCACATCATACTGATAAGGGAGATGTGGCAGCTTCCACTTGCAGAGGTCGCATTCAGAGCAACCATGGACACCAGTTTGGAGACCTGAGTCGTTGGTGAAACTCTGCTGCTTCCCTGTCTACATCTCTAATCACATCTGCCTAACCTCTTACCTTGCTTTCTAAATCCACTGCTTGAGCAGGGGGATTGGATCAGATGAGCTCTAGAAGTCCCTTCTAACCTCAACTGTGATTGAGTGACTGAAAATTTTGATTGCCTCCTTTCTGAGCTCCTCTAATATAAATTAGTAATATTAATATCAACAGTAGCACTGATATTATGAAATATCTGAGCACAGACGTACTTTTCAATGGGAATTGCCTTTGTCAGATAAAACTTTGTCAATGCTGAATCTGTATTAGCTATGGATAATGAAAATGGAAAGTCACAGTAAGGATAAGATCTGACCTTATCTTTGACATCACACATACAACACATATGTACCAAGTTGATCACAAAAGCTGTAAAAACCCATTTCATCTCTATGATATGGCATCAGTCCCAGGACTATCACATTAGTCAGTTTACAACCTCTAGATTCCTGAAAAAATTAAAACCTTTACACATCAACTGTTAAGTTGAAAAAGGCAGTATCAAACAACCTCAACCACCCCCTGAAAGCTCATACAGTGTCAGACGGGACAAACCTGTCCAGCCAAACCAGTTCTGTCAGGTCTTGTATGATCCCCTCACAATCTAGTCTCTCCTGTGATCCAACTCGTTTGTAAACTTTTTAGTCATCTTTTTACTGATGTAACTTTTGAAAATTATGCAGGCAGCCTCTTGCTTGAAATAACATGACTTTGCTGCTTTTCCCTTTAGCATGCATACCACCTTCCTTCAATTCCTATTTTGAAAACATACCTCCTGACCTATACTTGTGCCCTACTGCCGAAACCATCAGGATTAGCTTGTCTCAGCATTCTGCTCTGCACAGTACTGTTTCAGTGCCAGTCCCTCCTGCAGGATACTCCACTGTTCTTTAAAATAGCAACAGTTGTTATGTCTCAAAAATATGAGTAAACCTGTTTTCACCTTAGGCATTTAAAAATCACAGAGAACGTGAACAATGGTACTCACACAAGAGAATATTGTAATTTAAATACATGACTCCATGCACAATTATATGCACATATACACACACACAAACTGTGTGGCTAATATCATTCTGTTACGTGCATCTCGTTTTACTTCACATGATGAATCGCTTCAGCAGGGAAGATTTTGTCGTATCTACTGTTGTCTTTCAAAAGATACTTAACAATAGTTTTAATCAATTACAAGGTGCTGCTGTTTGTGCACGTCAGCAGCATTTCACATGGCAGAGATGAGACGTGTTTGTAGGACAATGTACAAACAAGACTTTTATCATCTATCTAGTGGATGTCACTAAGATCCTTCCAGCTCATCAGCTCCTAAGGCAACCAGACTTCTGCTATAAAACAGGATATTGGATACATGTACCTTTATTTTCAGGTTAAGGAGGCAAAATATCTAAAGACTAGACCCTGAAATCTGACTGAAGCCTGACGATTCACAGCAGACGCTGTTGCTTTAAAGGACTCCAGTATAAGAACAACAGAATAATATTCTTTCACCTTTAAGTCTTGAGGAGCTCTCTAAGGAAAAGGTTGCTGTTTCATCTCAAAGTCTATGCTGGAGTTTTCAAAATGAGTGCCTGGGCGGCAACCTGGGGGGCTGCCACTGTATGCTTACCTACTGTAATTATACCTCCAAATTCCCTGCTTAGCAGTAACGATGCACTGTGTTATAAATGTGTTCAGCACAGAGTGAAATGACATAGCGAATGCTATTTCTTACAATCAGTGTATTTTGATAATAAAAAACCTCAGCATTGATACTGTTTAACAGATAACTCTATACACCCTATAGGTTCTCTGATTCACCACGTTATCCACGTGTGAGGCATATAAAAAGACTTAAAGATTATCATTTAATTATGTTAAGAAAACACAGGATTTTTTTAGTGTCCAAAGAGACTAAATTCTATGGCTATTAAGCAAAGTAAGCGCACCAGTGTTTGACAGGGATTAAAAATACCTTTAAAGGCTCAAGATCACCAAGATACACAAAGGAATTCACTTCCCTAATTTAATAGGATACTGTCACACACCTATTGGGTCATTTGAAAACAGTGCTGCAGTGTCTGCAGTGAGACTGGAGATAAATTCTTTCTGGTTTTTTTGCTTATTCACTCGGCACCAGATACATCTTTGCTCACAGCCAGACTATTTCAGGCTCAGTCATTGCAGCCATTTATGTGGGTCCTTCACAGGTCTCATCTGAAACAATGGGGAAATTGTTTTCTTCTTCATAATAGAAAGATGGTAAAATACAAGGAGGAGTTAGAACTGAAGAGGAGGAGAGGAGGAGAGGAGAACACCAAAGCAACCAACCAAACAACTCAGGCAGACAAACAAAACCGAACTCCTACATCAGCCTGTAACAAAGTCCTCTGCAAATTCAAGGACAGAATTCTGTAGTTAAATTCACTGAAGTAGGTTGAATTTAACTGTAGAGTTCAACTAAGAGTAACAGGCAGATCTGGACATTAAATGAAAGCACTGGGAGGAACAAAGTCTTAACCTTCCTCCTCCTCCTCCCAAAAGAGAGATGCAGTTTCCAGCACAGAACAAGTAGGTCAGAGTCCATAACACCTATATGCTGAGCACTGCAACAAAAAGCAAAGTAATATCAACTTTTTCACCTTATATATTGAGAGAGGACACCAAAGACAAGTGCCTAACTCTTCAACTGAACCTTTAGGAAAGAAATTACCACCATCCCTATTTTCTAAATGGCTTTTGGGAAGAGGGGGAAGATGGATGGCTATTTGCAGTTATCCACCAGTACTACCTGCAGCAGAATAATGACACTCCAGGGTCTCACTGCGGATAAGTGCTCTCTGCAAATTAGTAAGTATAAAAGCTTGGAAAGAAAATCCCTCAGGTGCTTCACAAAATATACCTCATGCAATTATTCATTTATTCTGACAACTTCAGTTTAATTTAAAATACGTTTAATATTCCAGGGTATCCTAATGCTGGAAAGCACTAATGCAAAAAACCCAAAATCAGTCCTCATTAGTATCAATACATTTGCTAAATGTACACAGCATTTAAAAAAAGAGAAAAGAATCAAGCTAGCCCCTTTGTTTAAGCTCAGGCCAGCAGCAAACCAAGGGACTAGGATGCATGGTAGTCTCAGTATAAGAGCCAGGAGTTAGCAAACTGGCAGTAATGGGATCTCAAAAGGTAATGGAAAAATAAAAAGGAACAGGCTTTCTCTTGAACCTAGTTCATGGATACTTTCTGAAGAACGAGCGATCTTGTGTGCTAAATATTTATTTATCTTCTGAGGAAAAAAAAAAGTACTACTTCTAATTAATGTTTATGAATAATAAGAAGATAACATCACAATTCAATCCCCGCCTTTTCATCCCTGGTTTAGTATCCGATGGAATCATGCTACATGTCCCAAATGTCCCTTCATAGAACTATACAATCTTTTTGGTTGGAAAAGACTTTTAAGATCATCCAGGCAGGCAGAAGGAAAATCGTATGTTAATAAATACATTTCGATGTGTTTAAAAAAAGTAATTTCAGTGCTCCTTACAGGATCTGATCTTTCACTCATTTTTCAGTTAAGAAAAAAGATATTTTTTCATGCACACCAAGACAAACTGTTACTCTGTTTTCACAGCACTTCTTTTCAGATAGTGTATCTTCAAAATATTGCACCGCTAGTTCTTTTATTCACCCCAGCAGGGTCGGATGTCCCACATACACTCTGTGGAGCTTTATATAGGTCAGGTTTGAGCTCATTTAGCCCCACGGTGGCCTGAGCCCCCATTCATCCTCCCATGTCGCTCCTTTCACAGAGTAAATTATTTCTGGTATCTTCTCATTTCTGAATGCTTCATCTTGCATTCCAAAAATATCTTTTTTATACGTAATTTAAAAAACAAACAACACCCGTCCCCACAACCAGAAAACCCAAACAAACCACCACCAAATCCCTTTCTTCACTTCTCCCATTCTTCCCTTTTCAAGTAAGGGTTATCTTATGAAAGATCAGCAGCTAAGTACAGGAGACTAGATTTCAAAAGAAAACATTTTCCTTCCATGAAACCACACTTTATTTCTTTAAATGAGTAAGTTCATTTACAGACAACATACCATTATGAAACTAAAAGTCTAGTTTTAAATGTTTATATAACAACAATCTTGGTAACTATCTTGCCAAAAGCTCAGTCTTCCATATAAGTAAATTTATTTCCATAAAAATTATGAAAATAATTTGTCTATGGCATATAAAAACTAGTTAATATTCCAGTGACACTACAAGTGTTAATTCATATGTGAAATCTTACTAATATTCTATCCTTTTCAATTTTAATTAGAAGATGTTGCATTAATAATGTTTATCTTGCACAGCTTAGCATTTTTAGAGCTCAACCCATGAGAATGACTAATGAATTCTTGCTCAGAATCCACAAAATTGGTCTAAAACAATGAATAGGTCATTGTAGTATCTTCTGATAGCCAAGAAAAACTTAACAGAGACATAATATGAATGATTTTCTCAGAACTTTTAAATCCAAATCTTGCCTATTTTGTAGAAATCAATCATTAATTGCTGTATCAAGCCATCTTTTTTAGGTTACTGAACTACAGGCTAGTGCTCTTTTTAAAACCAAGGAAGCCTGCAGCTGCCCTTCAGCTTCCTTCCTACCTGTCCCAGTGTCCCAACTGTCAAAGCCAAGTGACAAGAAACAACATCGCCCTTAAGAACAGAGCAGCTAGACAGCTCAAAACCAACAGGAAGTCCTAAAGGCTTTGGGTTTGCTAAGCCTTTTTTTGGTGTCTTAAAGTCTTTGGGTTTCTTTTGATCAGGTTTACAACACTTGAACACATCATCCCTGTCCCTCCAGAAGAACGTCAGGCCAGACAATGGGCTGGACTTCTGGAAATGCAAGAAGATGCATAAGGGAAAAAAGTAATTTAACCAGAAGTTAGGCTACTGAGATGACCAACTGTTGGGGGATTCCAGCAATGAAAAGAAAACAAAACAGAAAAAGAGAGAACCAATAGCAGAATATATTGCTGGGGACATAGGGTTGGACAGAAGGACAGCAGAAATGAGAAAGTCAACAGTTAACAAACCAGTGAAGAAAAACTCATCTGTAAGGTAAGTGAGGTTGACAAAGGCCCTGGCACAGGGTGCAGGACGGCAGCACCCAAGCACACAACACCGCAGCCAGTGCTGTGTCAAAGAAGCCTCTAGTATCATGATATTCTTAGGGAGGAGCTCTTAAAGCCACCGCGATGACCCTAAACATACACCCAATGATGTTGGAATAAATGGTGGAAGCCTACTTTAAGAATGTTGCAGGTAAATACACATTTTCTTCTCATTCTGAATTAATCTATTACAGCGCCACACAAATAAATGAATAAATAAGTAAGAAAAAAATCTACTGGCACCAATCCCAGTCATTCAGGGAAAGCTCCATGATGAGCAATGAGGAATAACAGCATGCATATGTGCGTATGAGTACACCATAGCTGAAGTCACTACTGGGCACAATGCCCTTACTACTAACAATTTTAAGCATATGTCCTATGTAAGGGGGAAAAAAAGATTGTTCTGGGAAATAACTGGCACAAAAGTCTTCCCTGGGCTCAAATGCACAGATGGACCCACATTATCAACAGTCATTTCAGGACTGTTTGAAAAACAAACCCCAAAGAGCAATTCTGAGTGACACCACATCTGAGCTCATTACTCGTGGTGGCAGATGAGACCCGTTTTTGGAATACTGGTTTTGGCAAAAACATCCTAAGTTGACAACCTCAACTGACCATTCAGGAACTTATATTTTTAGATGTTTCTGGCACCAAATAACAAGAAATGGCAACCGTTCAGTGTCTTTCAATTTCATGCCACTCATTTGTGGTGCTTTAATTGAGATTTCTAAATCCAATCTCAGGTTGTAATATTCATATAATCAAATATTACCCTTGCAATACATCTCAGACATACACTGCACATAGACTAGAACTCAACAGACTTGTATTTTCTCCTTCCTTAGAAAACAAAATTAATTGCACAGCAAACTTAAATGCGTGCAGTGTGAATATTAATTTGGCAGTGTCTGCTTCTATTACACACAGTCTTTTCTGTTGTCTTTCATCCCATCTGTTCCAGTAGAGAAAGGAAAAAATCATGGCAGACTCAAAAAACTCCTTAGAGCAACATCACCAATGTACACAATTTTTTTTTTTCTTTTCCTGTTCAGGACAGGTAAAACCACAAAAGTAGCGTTAGCACAGCATATAAATGACAATCAGAACACCAAAGGGGTTGATTGCTGATGTTTGGATAATTGATCTACCTGAATGCACCATCTAGATGCTGCTTTTGAAATTTCCCCTTCACTTTCAACAGTAAAAATTGCCTGGACAGCCTAGATCTCCTTCTTACTACAAAGCAACCTCTCAGCACCCTAAGCACATGTTTGTGCTTTCTGCCAACAAACAAACCAAGCATCAGCCCAAAGATCTGATGCTCCAACCTGACACCCCCAAGTTAGACCTCTTCCTCTTCATGCTGTTTCACCCCATGCCCTGAATATGCTTTGTGGAGATGCTTACCGCAGCATTGAGAACCAGATTCTAATTCCCAGTCAAAAAAAATTTAATACAAACATGTAACACCATCAGTTAGAAAGAGCCAGAACAAGCTTTTAGTACCAAATCTAGAGAATCACGTGCAGAAGCCGAGCTCCTTTCAACAGGCGTGCCTCACCTGGTGCGCTGAGTGCCCGAACCACCAAGCCCCACTGCACCTCAAAGCAACCCTTCCGATCTCTTTTAAGAAAGACCCACCCTGGGTGAGAGACCTCCCTCTGGAAGAAGAATCATGGCTGAAAGTGCAAGAGGAGGCAGGTTTTGTCCTGCTCTAGCGGGAGCGGTTTCTCCCCGTGCCACCTCACACAGCATGGCTTGCTGGTCCTCTGGTCAAGCTACTGGCCTTTGTGAATCCCCTTCACAGTCACCTCAGCCCACTCATGTTCTAAGTGAAGGCCTCAGGAAATTCACCTGAGGAAACTGAATTTACTCATTCCTCCATGAATTTAGCTCTCAGTTTGTAATTTCGTAATTGTTATATGGGCGCAACTATGCTTCGCCACTGCAGCGAAGCGACTTCTGCGCCAGCTGCCATCCACAAAGGCTAAGTACAATTATCGTTGCTCTTTGGATGCACTGAGAAAGTTAGAGCAGCTATGAAACAGGCCTCCAGCAGAAGACTCCAATACGTTTCTAATGTACTGTGAAAAATCAAACTGTACTTCGAAAAGCACTGAATGGCTGTTTTGAGAATGTATGTTTCAACACAGCCTGAACAAGGAAAGGGAAGCAATGTGTTGGGAACGTGTCACCTATTTGAAGGGACAAACACATGCTCTTTTCTTCAATACGAAATGTAGCAATTAAGCACCACACCACAATTATCAGAGCTATATAAAGCACTGTGAAGATTCATGTAATAAAGAGATAATGGCTAATGTAATTAAGAGCTAGATTCTCTAAAGTGCAGAATAGTAGCCGTTTAATGTATGAACCACATGCTAGGCAGATGATTTATTTGATAATCTCTAGAGCCTGGTATATACTGTATACTTCTATTTGACAGGGAAATTTTGTTTTAAATTTATCTAGACCACATTAACAATGTTCTTACATATGACAACCCTGCAGAAGAGAACTTACTGTTTATACCATGTATACAGTTCAGTATTAAGTTTACAACTTAAAATTTAAGATTAAATTGCATGAAAATTTCTAACATGAAGTCGATAAATAGATGAAAAGATTCTATGCTAGATATTTTTAAGAGTCCCTTTTGAAATTACTTTTTAACTTCTCTCTGAAATAATCACTGTTACTTGTGAAGACCTAGTAGAGGATAGCTATAGAATGGCCTTTGTGTTCCCCTGCTTCAAATAAACACTTTCTATATCAGCTGTCTGTTTTCCTGTATTGCCTCTGGGTAAAGATCACTTTCATGTTCATCATTTCCTCTTTGCAACTAATTAAGCTGCCAAGTTTTAAATCCCTGATTGCTTATACCATTCAGATCAATTATTCTACGTGGAAGGACAGCTTGACTATATACAGTTTATATTCTCTGACCTTCAGAGTTCATTAAGCAAACTCAAGGCCAAGATCAAAAATCTAAATTTTAATCCCAGTTCTGTGACTTTGTAACCTTGGAAATGTCATTTCATTCCTCTGTATTTGTTCCTCCTCTGCAAAACCTTTTAAAATATTTTTTCCACACTTCTCGTAAGACGACTCATATAATAATTCTTGAAAACAACTAGAAAAGAGAAAGGAAACAAAGGTAGGCACTGATCTGTTCTCCTAATGCTCACCAGAAGTGCCCCACGGAGCTCTGCGTTACATCTTAGGAATATGCTGAACAGCACCCGTGATCTTGAAAAGGGGGAGGTGAAGTGTGAAGTTGTTTTTCAGGGCAATGAAAATGAAATCTGGATCTTCCTCTTACACTGTTAAGAAGTTCAAATTGTTTTTTGCTACCTTTCAAACTCCAGTGTGACAGTACTGTCAAGATCTTCATCTACTCTACATGAGGAGCCTCTTCTGCATAGAACGACTGGAAGGACTGGCTCTGTTTTTAAGATACTGTGCAACAATCCTCATCAAAACTTTAGTATTGATGTGTTCAAGTGCTGAGCACTTGAAAAACGCTTCAAAGTGTTGAAGTAGTAACATCAGCACTGAGCTCTGCACTTGGCAAACACTAATCACAAAAGCAAAGTGAAGATAAACTAGGGTAATATTTTTTAATTAAAGAATTGGAGAGAAGATACAAGGAAGAATAATTACATTTCTTTAATTGTGTATTAATTCCACAATTTAATGAAAAATTAATCTAATCATAACCTCAATACAGGATCTATTTTATTTCCATCCATGTAATGTCTTACCGGAAATTAACTTCACGTACCAAACAGCTGGGTTATACAATCCTCAGCCATTTACAGAACCAGGGGCCTCAGTGGGAGTTAAGCAGAATACGCCGCTGTAAGAGAGATTTATTACACGTACCTTAGTATGACGACAGGGCCTTGGGATCTCCCATGTTACTGCTGCTCCACCGTATCAGGTGTACATTTACAACAATAACAAGATGTAACAGCAGTGAACATAAAAACTTTAAAATGCAGGTAGCCTTCTGCATATTATTGCAGGAAGTTATCCTCTGAGCTCAAAGATCATTTTAAAACACGAAAGGTCTGATTTCTGATAGTACCAAACCAGATGAGAGTCCTGAACAGGTGAAAGGATATGAGGAGAAAGCATGAGGAGAAGCTGAGGGAGGTGGGTCGGTGTGGTCTGGAAAACTAAAGGTATTTTCCACAACCTAAGCAGGGTGACTGATGGAGTCAGTCTCAGTCACACAGGGAAAGGACAAGAAGCAATCCTCACAAGCTCCAAGAACTTGAATTCCAACTGATAAGAAGGGAAAAAAGTTCTCCACCCTGAGAGTGGTTAAGCACCAAAACAGTTTGCCCAGAGACCTGTATCCAGCCTTTGAGATTTTAAAATCTGAGCAACTCAATCTAATTTTGAAGGTAGCTCTGCTTGAAACAGCAAGGTGGACCAAATGATCTCTAGATGTTCCTTCTAACTCACGTTACTTACTACAAGTTAACTCAATAGCTAAAGGCTGCACAGTCATTTCAATATCAGACACTTAAGACATGCGAAGATCATTTCTAACTTTATTGGGATTCATCTAAAAGAAAGGAGGAGAATGCAACTCCTGAATCAATCCTGCACTGTTGCAGGAAACCACAGCGCACTCCATGAAAGCAGTTAAGCTCCACCTCACGTTATGCTACATAACCATCCTCTTCCAGCAGTCAGGAACTGTCTTCTGATTTTGAGACCACATTTATCACCAGTGGCAGTGAATTCTAACTTTGTTTCAACCTTATTAGCACAATGAAACCTTTTGCACCAAGGCCTATAACAAGAATACTAAAGAAGGCTAGATTTAGTAGCCTTTCCAGCACAGTACCTTTTCTCACAAACTTCTGTCACATCAGCTTTGCTCAGACCTTTATTCACCTTACGGTCCGAGCAATGCCAGCTATTGTTGAACTAAAGGTGAAATAAATTTTTGCCACGTGAAAAAGAATCAACTTTCCAGATAAAGGAAATTTTCAACATTTTCTTGTTCTAGCAAAGCCACTTCTTTGTTCAAAGAATAACAGCCGGTTGGCCTACAGCTTGATTTTTCTGGATTAAATCAAGACATTGTATCCTATTTATCCCATTTTACTTTATCTCATTATTCTTCAAAGTTTAATTGCTTTTTCTTTATTCACTTGCACTCCTTCTGGATTCAGCTACTATTCAATCCTAATTTTTAATCCTAATTTATCTTTAAATAAGAGCTGTCCCTCTGCTCTACATTCCTAGAGCACATAGCATTGTCCTGCTCCACAAATAAGCCTTTAAAATGCAGCAGTAATACCAATACGTTTTATTAGGCTTGAGGCTGGCTAGCATAGAACTGCCTGGTTTTTCCACTGTTTAATGAAACAATTCTATGTTTTCCTGAATGCATGTGCCAATACTAAAGCTTGCTGTCAGTGGATATAATGTTCTCTTTCTAAAACTTGCTATGATACAATTATTGCTGGCTTGGGGGAGGGAAAAAAAGTACTTTTTCTAGACTTCTAGTAAATGACACAGGGGCAGGTGCTGATTATTTTTTCTTCTTTTTTTTTTAAACAATACCAAGGATGTAAAACACAACACAATTTATGCAGAAAGCCAGAAAAGTCAAACATTCATTTATGGAAATGTTGAAGAGGAGAAGAAGTCCTATCGTTACAGTGTGAAGAATGAAGATGACTATGCCATCACCTTGTTTGTGAGTTGTGTTTTTCATAAAAATCGGTTTTATACACATTTTTGTGTATACACAAGGTTTGTTTAGAACATTCTTTAGGGGTTTATGCTAACAATATAATAAATATCAAACAGCATAATATAGCCTGAGTTCTGTTATGCAGACAAAAGTAATTAATATCTAGTACTTTTAGAAGAGTAATTACTCCACCTGTTTGTCTGTATCTAAGAAAAAGAACAGCAAAAATGGATTACCAAAAATGCACACAGTAACTCTGACTCTTTCTTCTGGTCTTTTGTGTTTTGGGATTTTTTAATTATGACTGTGCTGATCTGTGCTTTGCTTATAGACTGTAATGTCTAAACAAACTCATTTTGGTTTATATTCACACTTCTCCCAGTAGGTTCTACTGAACTGATATCTCAGGAATACTTATAATTTCTTATTAGAACAGGTTACAGGAAAATCAGAAAGAAAGATTTATTAAGATAAAATAATAGAACTGTATAATAACTCAAGTGAGAATATGGATGAAATTCTGTAATCAGATAACTTGTTAAGGTCTCTAGTGAAATCCCATCTTCTTGACAACTTTAATTTAAAACCCACAACTGGGATTTTGCTAGAAAATGTCACATTGAACAAAAATGTACATTTGAGAATTTTCGTGACAGGTATCTAGAGAACTTAGGGGCATTCAGGAATTTGAACTGAAATATTTTAATGAAGTAGCAATTACAGGGCAACAGACATCAGTTTTCAGACAAAGCCAATTCTCCCTAAATGTCCTTTTAGAAACAGCAACCTTGAATAAAAACTGTCTCAACCTGACAGCCCATCTGATGGAAGATGACTGCCCTCACAGTGTGCAAGAGAGGTGATTTACTGTTTCACAAAATATTCTGCTTCAGACAGCTGGGGGCTGTGACTATGTATCCTCATTGCACCGGATTTGTCGGTCTGCTAAGGACTCTAGAAATGGTATTGGAATAAAAGCCCTTTTCTTCTCAAAGTGGACAGAATAAATTAATCCCAAAGTGGCAGGAACAGTGAAACCAAGAGTAGAAAATCCATCACATAAATGAAATTTCTACGATTTTCATTGGCACAAAGGAAAGGTCTTCTTGCCTGAGGACTTTCAAATCAGCAGTCCTGAGAGAAAGTTTTTATTTGTAAGAGAAGAATCAAAAGGCAAATGGAAGATAGAGATCTACGAAAATATGAAGCAGCAGCAGCAGCTCACTGAGCTCACAAATGTGACGTACAAGGTGAGGCAAGAGTAAAAATCTCAAGCAAAGTTGTTCATGAACAGGGTTTCTCTCTCTTAGAGGGAAAAATCCAGACTGGAGGTAATCCACATATATGCTGGGAGAGTGTTCCCAAATTTCTGCTCTATTGTCCTGGCCATATAAACTTCCTCATATATGGTCTGAATTGTTGGGAACAAACTACCTCTTGTGAAACTGTGTATTACATTTATTATCTCTAAACAGATATAGATAGATAGATAGATACACACTATAATATTTATTTAAGAGCTAACAGATTTATTGTATGGACTAGGATCAAGCAATTTAGCTCCTCACTCATCTACTTTTTTTCCCTCTCTCTTTTTTAAGGTCAGACAGAGCTAAATTTGTCAGCAGGTGACTCTGCGAGTGACTACTAGGATGACACTGCCTTTGTTCTGTTCATTCCCACTCTGCTGAGCCAAGTATTTCCGCATGTAGGAAGCCTGGGTCTTCCTGTTATCACTGTGTTCCCAGTCATTCACTCTGAATGCTGTTGTGCTTTGTCATAACCCACCTTCTGTGATTTGGAGTGTGTCACAAGATTTTTAAAGACACAGTCAAATGGATGGTAATGGGTTTGTCACACACAGGGCCAGCCAAACGGTGACTGGGTGACAATTAAAAAAAACCCCAAAAGGCAGCAAAGTGTAGGCTATAAAACAATCCCTCAAAAATGCAGTGGTCTATTACTATCTGATATATAGAAACATTTAATAAGATACAACTCTATTCATATTTGTTCTATTTCCCATGCTGATATAAGAGAAGTTAACAGTTACACCAGCAGGCTAAAACTCCAATGTTCATGTGAACTCTTGCTTGTGCTTCTGCCTGGTTTTCCCTACTGACTGCTGCCTTTGCCTTCACTCTTCTTAGCTCTTTATTTGGCTTTAATCCTATCCTGGTCCTATTTAATGCATCAAGAAAAACATCCAGGATAAACAGAAGCAAGCTGTGTCCAAGAGAGACACAGACTGAAGCTTGTCTGCGGATCCTTTCAAAGAGAAGAATACGTGAAAATACAGTAGCAAGACTCCCCTACAGCTATGCAGTTTCACTGTCCCTCATAACAAAGCTTCTAAAAGCATCACATACCTGCAACAACATATTCTATTTCCATATTTAAATGACATATTTTAATGTAGAGATGTTAACACACTTTTTGAAATAAAACTGCAGTGGTGAACTTTTGAAAGATGCTGTTATATTTTCCAGTTCTACAGTAGACATCCTAAATGTGCATCTTTTTTGTTTAAAATTTTACCTTTTCCTCTCAGTCTGACCTCCAGCCTCAGTCTTGGACTCTCCACACCTCTCTACATGATGCAAAACTTGGTCTTGTTCTTGCCATCTCACTGTGACCACTGGAGCTTCAGCAGGCCCATGGCTCCTGATGGGGGAAGAGCCCAGTACTCTTTGCAGGAGATGGACTCATTGATCTGCACATTGTTTTAACACTGAGAAGACTCAGGACACTTTCAACTGCCGGCATAATCAGTACTGTCTGGCAAACAACTCAGATTACCCAGGTGTTGTAAGAAGTGCGTAGTATGTAACATAAGACATCATACCGGAGAGACCGGCAAATCGTTGTCATACCTCAGTTCTCAAAGCTAATACTGGATGGTCAGGCATGTTCTTCATTTAAATATCTCACTGTAAAATAAAACATGCTGCAATATAAAATACAAATATTCTGGAGTTATAAAGTTCAGTTCTGATAACTACTGTACCCTCAGACACGAACACTGACATTGCAATTCCAGACTGCATGTGCACTGGCACAAAAGGGCGACATCTAACCATCTTCTCACAAAGAATTTAAAATCTCAGCTTCATTTATTAAAAAAGGTGTCACATATCATCAGTAAAGCTCCTTCCTCTCATTGCAATAAATAGAACGGATTATCTATGTGGGGTTTTATTTCTTCTTTAAACGGAAATACTACTTTTGTTAGAGAAATGAGACACTGGCCTGTGCAGAAGCTGCTGCCTGTGACCGTTTGGCAGTGCAAGGGTACAGTCTTCCTCTGGAAGGGAAGCCTGGATAAGGACAGAGCAAGCTATGCATCAGGGGGCATTAGGGGGAAGGAGAAGGGGAGAAATCAGATCATTAGATTCCACACTGGGATGCAAACAATTACTTAGAACTGTCTGCAAAATTACACCATCGAAAGCAAAACATCACACAGTCTTATTCCTAAAGGTTGACTTTATTACCGAAATACCTGCCTCCACCTCTGGGAAGGACTCGGCGTGCTAAGTGCTGCACAAATACAGAACAATTAAATGACCTCTCCCAGAAAGCTTGCAATGTAAACACAAGGCAAAAAACCGAACGGCTGCTGACAGATGGGGAGCGATGAGCTAAGGAGGAAGCGCCGCTAATCCGACTGACAACAATGTCAGCACACAGACACGGCGGACCTCTACTGCTCATGGAGATGTTGTGTTGAGAAGGTTGCTTCATTTTTTTTTTGATTTTAAGAACCAGGTTCAGGAAGCAAACTTGCATTGCAGAAGAAAAGAAAATTAAAGGTGGACAGCTTTCAATAGATAGCACAGGTAAAATGCCTGGAGTGGGGAAATACAGGATTAGTAGAGCAGAGAAAGGAAGCATCAGTTTTTCTGAGCCATCAGCTGTACAACTGCACAGTATCTACCTGACAACATTGTCCCTTAAGGAACAGGGAGAAAGCACACACACATACAAAAGCTATGTTAAGCTCTTTATTCTAGCCCAGCAGCTAGAGTAAGTTGTCCTGCCCATGGAGACAGGTCTAGTTGTGTGGAATAAGCCAGAGCTCAACACACAAAATCAAAATGCGCTGGAGCAGCCTAGGTCAGACCAGCTGAAAGCCTGGATCATTGTGGCATCATCATGTTGGAAAGAAGCACGCCGCTTCTTTCATGAGCTCACAACAGGTTTTATCAGGAATACTTCTAAGAGAAGCCAAAAGAATACATGTTTTGTCCTTGAATGCTGGAGATTTGGGCACCCCCTGAAGGGCTGACACGCTGCTGTTGCTTTAGACTGCTGCAGCCGCCTCTTACCACTCACTAATGTCTTCTCCAGACACAAACCTTAAGCCAGCTGCCTTTGCATTCAAGTCCTTATCTCGGGCTGGCACTCAGAAATCTGAGCAACATAACAGTCTGCATTTGATGAGAATAACGGTTGAGCTGGGAGTTGTCAGCATTTATTACAGGCATAAAGAGACTGCCACATAATGGGAGACTGGAGAAAACTGGAACTTGTATAGTTTTGAGAATAGGCAAAAGCGTATGATACAAATCAGTTTCTGAACAAGGAATAGTGAAAGAATGTTAGTTTTTTGCTAACTATGCTCTTACATGAGGAGCATGGAAAAAAAAAATCAGAGACAACACACATGAAAAATCAACTGAAAAAAACCTTGAACAATACTTATCTGGCAGACCTGTCTATGTAGGTTGAAAGTTCAAAAATTTCACAGCATTTAGAATATATCAAATAGCACTATGCATACACACATAATCATGCCCTTTAGCATGAGGGTATGCCTCTCTTCAGTGTTCTTCACAGATATTTGGAGATCTGCCATGGAAGAGAATTTCCTCAAAGGCTATGTCACAAGAACTTCAAATGAACTACTGCATAATTCACAGAAAAATTAGTTTACTTTGTTGGGCAAGCAACAAAAAGTTACTATTATTAGATACATTGCCCTTTGGTGGCTAATACCTAGCCAGAGGATTAGAAATCAAGCATTCTTAATCCTCTTGGGTAAATCTGGTCCCACAAGTAAGGTGGCATCTCCTGAAGCAAAAGGTCATGCACTCCCAGTCAAGTCAGACTTTAGGCATGGAGGACACAAAACATGGGCTGGAAGATCGCAGGGTCAAAACCCTTGAACAGTGAAGGATAGATAAATTCTTTCTCTAGTGCCTTCTCACCACCTGGCCACGCAACGTTTCAGTCTTCCCCAAAAGCTAGTAAATCTATGCCCTTTATATGGGTTGTCAGTGCGATCTCCCTGATTTTTTCAATGAAGACAGTCCCATACTATTATCAGTTGGTTCGATTTGGCTCAGACATGCACCAGTCACTAAGATTCCTGTGTTTACTGTATCTAACAAACATATATTTTGTAAATAAATTTTACTTGCAAACACTGCAGGCAGTTAAACACACTAACCACCTTTCTCAGTATCGACATGTTTATGTTCCTACCCACACCTTACAGAAATAGAGCAAAGTGAATTAAATCTATTTCTACTTACTTGAACAGCAGCTTAATTTAGAACTGTCATGTCTTCAACCTTTCTCTATCTAGAAAGACGCCATGTGATATCTCATTTATCTTTAACCTAGAATTTCCCATAGTTTCCTCAAACCTCTAAAATTGCCCAGAGAGGAAAAAAAGCATGCAGACTTTGGATACATGATGTACATAATTGTGAATACCCAAGAACAAACACAATTTTAACATTTATCCATTGTTAGATTTACAATGCATATAAACAAATACTGTGCACACAACATAATTAGGTATTGTTAGCTTGACAAGAATGACGAGGTGACTCTACCACAGCACCTTCTCTCAAAAACCTGGAAAAGCAGTACAGGTATGTAAGCAGAGGTGAAGACAAACTGGTGGGGAGTTTGTTCGTAAAAGAAAACCACAGCAACCCAGTGAAGCAGCAGCAGATTCAGCCCTACGTGTTGCTCTGCTTTATTAAAGTGAGCAACTAATTTCAGCATTTTATTCTACTCCCACCCTCCCTCTTTTGATCCTCTCATCTCATAATACTTCTAATTTTACACAGGGAAAGAACCCTCTTATACAGTGATTTCTGTCTGGCCACTCCCGCCCACAAACACAGGTTTTGCTGGGTTTAGATCCCTCTGTGTAGCTCAAGCAAGACTATACCAGGCAGCAATGCACTTTTTCTGACTTTAGTGACCACATGAAAACCTGCTTGAAGTCTTGCATATAACCACTTATTTAGTAGACAGAAAATAGCCAGTACCTTGAATTTTCAAGAAAGCTAACTGATACGGCAAAACAGCCAAGCCATGTCAAATTAATGTACTCGATCATTAATTGGCCTAACGAACACTGAAACTCCACCAGATAGGATGCAGTTGTGATTCAGAGCAGCAGATGTGATTCTGATCCGAAACCCCTGGGGAGGGTCTGTGACAGGGAGTGCAACAGTCTGTCTGAAAAGCAGTGCCACAGAGGAAGAAATTTCTGCCATGGAGGAAGAAATTAGTCCTTGAATGGCAGTTAATTTGTTCCAGACAGAGAATTTTGTTTGTTATGAAACCAGGATAAAACCCCAAACAAGTAAATTATTTCTACTCTATGAAGAATGTCTACTTTAGAAAGATTTTGTAGAAAACAGTTGCTTATAACCTCTTCATATTTAGATAGAATAAAAAGTAATAAGCTAATAGGCAGAACCTAAGACATGCTTATATAAATAAAAATGTCAAAATGTGCATGTCAAATTTACTTCAGTGCTTCTGTACAGGATGGTTTACCATGCAGCAAGCGTGGAATCACTGCAAGATTATGTTGTTAGCAAAAGCCAAAAGCTGATTTACTGCAAAGATGAGACGCAGATCAGCTTTGATACTGCAAGAGAAGATGAAAGACAGACCTTGGAGCTGCCCAGGCCAATGACAGTCACACGGCTCTAGCCACCCTGCACGACCCTGCATGTACAACTTTGAAGACTCGGGGAGACCAAGAGCTTCACAGGAGCTGAACAACAATTTCTTCCAAGCTAAAATCTAGCTCAAACGAGTCTTCTCACTCAATTAGAGAAGCTCAAAAATCTTATCACTGCGTGAATACTATTGTACTATTCACATCACAAACACACCACGGGAAGCTAAAATGTGTCACTTATGGGCAGCAAGTTGCTGGTCTGACTTAGCAAATGTGCTTAAAGTCATTTGTCACATGGCTAAATAACTTTAAGGACCAACTTTCCTTCAGGGAAAGAAAAGGATTTTCTTTTTCTACATGGTGAACAGAACATGCGCAGCCCTCAGACTGAACTGAGAAAGAACAGAAGTTACATAATAGCAGCTTTTCTTTTTACACAACCATTTGCTACAACGTATCCTCACAAGTGGCAGAAGAAATGAGGGCTCAAGTGTTGTCACAGATGACCAAGAGCTACTTGTTCAATTTTCATAAGGCAAAAACCTAAACGTGGCTCTTAGGTTCTGCCGAGAAGGGCAAGTGAGCTAAGCATGTAACTGCAATTTCTTCTCCAAAAGAAGCTTTCCAGTACAATTTTAAATCTCTGTCCATCTCAGCTAATGTGTTTATCTTCTCTCTTCCTTTATTTCCCCCTCTAGCATTGCCTAGTCTATCTGCCACTCCAGTTGTTTCCAGTAGCATATTACACTATAAGAGAATTACGATTTCCAAAACTGGACAGAAATCCAGCATCTCAAACTGTTTACCTCTATCTATTGCCTAGTTAATATGCATTTCTGCACTGAGAGCTTCCAGAGATTATGGCCTCAGTTACAGCTATGCAAGTCAGGAAAAGTCACTACAGTTGCTCAAGCACGACTGAAGACATATTTGGGCAGCAGAATCTTTGGCAGAGATACTTAAAGAGGTGAGCAGACTAGAGCTTGCAGAGAGAGAGAAGGAATTTGACAGTATGAGCATTTGTTTACTTTGTAGCTAGTTTAAATTAACAAATGTCTTAAAACAACAAAGAGTGAGATCCAAATACCTGCGGCAATCTGATGGGCATCTTGCAGAACTTTTGTTCCAGATCTCAGTATGGTCAATCATTGTTACTACAAGAAATCCTTTTTTTGCTGCTATTCAGAATTCTGTCTGTGCCTGCGTTTATTTGCCACAAGAATAACCAAGAATCATCAAAAAATTGTTCTTTGCTGTAGGGTAAGAGCATTCAAATTAGGGCTACATACCCCGGAAAATACAGTGAGTTATGTCTCGCTGATTTTGCTTATTCAAAACTAATAAACCATATGAGATAGAAAAGAGTACTGTACTGAATTTGATAATTTTCAAATCATGAATGGTTTAACACAATGACTGTTTCTCTACAATGATACAAAACAAAATAGAAAGGAAAGTGACTTGGAATGAGCATATGTTTCCCTTAAAAGCTGTCCTATTTCACTAAAATGTCACTTTCCATTCTTGCATGCATCAGAAAGAAACATCAGCCTGTATCCTGTCTTTTATTTCCACTGTAAACGGATGACATTACAGGCATATATCACAACTCAAAATAAAAATGTAAACTTGCTTCTCAAGTATTAAAGTCAAGATGGTTCTTGAAAAATCTAAAAATTTTTGGAACGTGAAACTGAAAAAGTGCCATCACTAACAAGCATAATTTACACTTCTCATTCTTGTATGATCCCTTTTCTTCTGCAAATGGATGGAGGTGCTGAGTCAGCATATTACTAAGATTTCTTTTAGCACTTTGGATCTTACTGTGGTATTACTCTGGAGTTATACTCTGCTTCAGTCCCTTGTTCTCAGACTCTGTTGAGGGCTCAGATGTAGGACTGAGATGATTTTAAAAGGTTACATTCAAAATTTTGTTAAAAAATAACCAAATTGGTCCAAGTTTTAGTGAGATCTTACCTGGCTCCTTAAAGCCCTGGATGTCAGTACTTTTTTCAGTACTTTTACCTGCTTCCCCCTCTCACTGACATACACGGGCAAGAAGTATTACCTTTAGCACACAGAAGGAACTGTTTCTTTATACTAAAGAGGCCGGTTAAAAAAGTAACATTTCCAGGGATGAGAGCATACATGACCAATGTTCATTTCCCATGATGTAAATCAGAAAACGCAAGAGGAAAGCTGGGACTTGCCTCTTTTTTCACCTGACTACCTGGTCCTCACTTCACGCTCATTTACAACACAAACACGGACTCCACCGTATCTTGTGTGGCTACAGACCATTTGCCCTGAAAGTAGCAAACCAAAGAGACAAAGGAGAATCTAAACATTTCCTTACAGTCTTTGGCAACTTTAAATTGTTTTGAAGAACCAAATTCATAATTTTGGTACTAAATCTATATTTTAAAAACCTGAAGTTGAAAATCTTATAAAGTTTAACTGCTCCAGGTTTCTCATCGCCTTCCCAGGTCTACAAACATAGTGTAGAAATAATATAACTAAGTAGGAACAGGAAGTAGAGTGGGGTAAGAAAGCCAAAATTATCTTGGCTGATTATTTTTGTTGTGCTTTTGGTTTCTCTCCCCTCTTTGAATCAGCAGTCCAGTATTTCTCTGCGCTACGTTTCCCTTGTAAAATGTGGAAAATAATTAGCTGCCTCTGTAAAAGGCATGAAATTCTGCTGATAATAATGTAGCCTCACAATTTTCTTCCTATTTCCAGGACATCTGTAAAACATAATTTGGGTGTGATATGCAAGTGGCTATTGAAAGGAAATAAAATACCACAAAAGGATTCCCCTTTCTCATGAAAAAGTTTCCAAATCACTCCCTGAAGTATTATTACCTCCCGACAGACTTGTTAGCACTCTGAGGAAAAAAACCCACAACCATTTTTGGCAGTTACAGATGAGTCCCTTTCTCACCTGTGAGACTGAACTCACACCCCCCAGCTCTGACAACACCTGACCTTGGAAGACACTCCATGGATGAGACAGCCCCTCCAAAGACAACAAGCCAAGTGCTCTTTAATTTCTCCATCCCAACATCCCACTCCTTCCCTGGGCTCTCCCCATTACCACTCAGTCTCCACGCTGGCCTTGCAGACAGCATTCATTCTCACCACACTGAGGAATTAAGAGTCTCTTCAGTGATTATTTCGATTTGGTGACTGTATTCCACATCGCACCTTCCATATGGGCTATTCTGACCATAGCGATCTCTTTGTTTTGCAGACTGCTTAGAGTAACAAAGCCCTGATCAGCCCTTAGATGTCACTATGTTTTATTTATGATCCATTTCTGGATTATTTTCATCTACGGTAAATCTTTGTATCATTGCACATAACCTTTCAGCCATCTTTTGGGTGTGTCTCAACCTCTGTGGCACAAGGCATTTTGACGAGCCTGTAGCAGCTTAAGTTTTATTGACAGACTCCAAAGAATCCAATTTACAGAACTGGTTCCTATGCCCTTAAAGTAAAGGTGAATAAACAGATCTAAAGGGCATCATATCTCTTACCCTATGTTTGAATGGGATCAGTAATATATTTCACTGAGTTTGTTCATGTTGCTGTATCAGGCAACATCTAGCCAGCTGACCTTTTATACTTTAATTCTGTGTCTCTTCAAGACTGGTTACATTGTGAGCTTTGAATTATTTCACATTCATATCTTCTTTGTTTTTCATTTAAGGAGGAGACGCTGTCTCATTGCTAAGAATACAGCGCAACATTTGAATAACCTCTAAGTTCGTACAAGTGAGCAGACCTATGGCACAAACAAAATCCTCTCCCCTTACTGCTCTACTGTATCTTAAGGAAAAATTTAATTGGTCACTGTTTGCCACCTGATTTCCTGGTAAGTCTCGAAAACAAAAAGTGGCCTTTGCTAGAGAGAACAAAAACATAGAGTTCAACAAAATGATGCAGATTTAACATTAACATTTGCATAAGAAAGAAATTTTTATAACATTATTAGAAATGTAATAACATAAGAAAACCCGCTGGGACCAAACTGTGCTCCAGGAGCTGTCTAGACAAATACTACATTAAAACAAACAAACAAATCAAGCACTACTGCTATTTAGGGAACTTCCTCCAGCAATCATGCATGAATGATTTATAAACAACATTGCTGCTCTGACTTAATTTCATTACCTGGCTTTACATATGAAGAACATGAACGTTTGACTGACTGGAGAGCGGCACCGTGTACACACTAGATACAAAGCAAAGACGTTTTACTTCACGCGATTGCTATAGCATAGCTGCTGATAACCCAAGGCTTGTGTTTCAGCAACCCACCCACGCAGTTCACACACTTCCTCCTGTATGGCCCTGCAGTCCAGTTAATACTGGATTTGTCACATGAAAGTTATTACCAAGGCAACAGATAGAAATCAAACAGTATTACAATTTCACTATAGGCAGAAGGGAGAGTAGAAGTCAAAAGAAAAAACAGTGTGAAAAAATGTCCATTAAAGATACCAATCCTTCAATAACAACAAAACAAATGGTAGAAAATACTGTTTTGAATGTGTTTCTTCTCTAAATAAATACTTTGTTTTCAAGTGTTCTCCAAAGTGTAACTCCTCCTTTAAATATGCGTTCACGACCCCAAGAACCATAGGAAGGCATCTTATCTCTTACATTAAAAAATCATATGAAGGCCAAAACTAAACAAAACGTAAAATCAACGCAACTGTTAGTTGTGTTTCCATGTTTTAATTCAAATGTCTCAACATTCTGGCAAGTTTACCACTGAAGATTACCTTAATTTGTACGAAAAACTGAGGGCACAAATTATGCATTCGTGCACATAGTCCCTGCTGATCAGATCTCATTAAAAATAAAACATGTTCCAAATTAGAAGACAGACAGCAGGATTTCCTTTAATTTGGTATATTAAATCCTATACAGTTCTTTGAACATGAGTCTTCTGAACATGTTATAAAAATAAACATTAATATCTCCAAATGATGATATTACAAGCCTTTCTATTAATAATATTCAACACAAAACTTAGAAAAGGAATTTACCTCTGTGAAAGCATTACACTGAAAAATGCTAATTTATTAAAAACACTTGACTTTGGGTCTTGCTGGGTTTTCTTTTTACTTTTTTTTTAAATTGAAGTGGCAGTTAATATTGAGAAGAATGACTTTAAATACATCTGCAACATTTTAAAAACAATTAACAAAACTTCCAGGCAGACTCTCTAGTAGGTGGATCCAGACTGTTGCTAATAATATGCTGCTCTTATAGCATGTGGTTTACTTTTACTCACACTATTCTATTCTTCCATATATACTCTTTGAGCCAGTTAACCAAGAGAAAACTCAAAAAAGATAGGAAAAAAGAAAAATATTTCATGTGGTAGTTTTTCAGCTCACTGAGTTAAAGGTCCAGGTTCGGGAAATTTAAAAAACCCAAACAAACAAACAAAAATACCTACCAAAAAAACCAAAACCAAACCACAAACCCACAACCAAACAGGTGTTCAGTACCAGAGAAATAAGAAAAATACTAGTATTTAAAGATTTAAGAAATAAATTTAAAAAAAAAAAATCCACTGTTTCAAACCAGCATGAGAGCCTGAAGTTTAGTGTCATTACAGCACCTCACATGAGCACCCAAAACCTGCTTTCTCTGCAGTCTGAGAAGGTTTTCTGTTGTTTATTTTTAAACTTGAAGAAAATGATAATGCCAATAAACATCCACCTCAATATCACTGAATGTGTTTGGCAGTCTAGGGTTTTTTTAATTTTGTCTAGGTTTTTGGAGGGGGTGTTGTTGTTTGGTTTTGTTGGGTTTTTAAAATAATAAATGGATAGACTATAAGAATTATCAGAAGAGAGGTGGGATGTATACATTTAAGTTAAAGGAAACCAGCCTTTTAAACATATGTCTTCTATTCTAGATCTACTAACTTCAATGCAAAAAAACCCCAAATATGTTACTTCTAATACATTCTCTATTGTTGTAACAGTTCAAGAAATTAAAAATGATGAGTGTTTCTACTTCCCTTGAGACACTTAATCTAATATCTCTAAGCACTAAATATGTTCTGATAATCATTCTAGATTTTGCCTAATTTCATCCCATTACTCCCATTATATAACAGACTGAACTACTTCCCTACCTTCTGGGTACTCAAACCTTCAAAACTTTTCTACCTGAATTAACCTATTCTTTGATCTCCAGTACCTAGGAGAGGTGTAAAGGTGGCTGTAAAAGCTTTTCCAAAAGCTCTCACTAGTCAGAATGACAAAGCAAACAGCTCCTTAAACAAGATGAACACTTTACATCTTTAATCTAGTTAGATTCACAGGGTTTTTTCCATCTTTTTTTTTTCCCTTTAAGTGGCTTAAAGATGTGATTTTCCTCTTCGATTTCAAAAAGAATGAGAGCACAAAAATGCGCAGAGTTATGGCATTAGCAGTGAGAAGCTTCAGCCTGAGAGGGAAGCTTGAATTGTAGCGTATGACATTGCCCAAATAACCCAAGACACAGATTTTTGTTTGTTTTACAGTGAATTACAAATCTATACTTATAAACCGACTCAGATGAATTTCTGGCCATCACAGAAGGTCAGCACAACAGAAGAAGAAAAATTCACTTTCTCTTTAGTGTTACTTTTAACTGGAATCCTAGTATAGTGTGGTGTTAGTGCTAGCAGCACTGACACACCGGTTACTTGTTTTAATACAGACATACTCTGTTGCTTGTATCCTGAACACCCTCTCACAAGTATTTCAACTGATAAATTGCAGCCTTCAGAGCTAAAGCATTAAACTCGTAAGCTGCTCAGGGAGTTGTAGGCCATCTCCAACCAGCACACACACGAGTACTTAAGAAAAACATTTCACTCTAAGTAAAACTTCCGAAGCACCAGAGTTGTCTTTAAAACAGAGCAAATGATACATAAACTTCAGTGATATCGTGACAGCCTTTGGAAAGTTCAAGTTTACTGAACGGCCTTCTTGTGCCTCAAGCACAAGATACATCCATCCAGATCACTCAGCCTGGCAGTGTGCTGGCCAGGTACAAAATCAAAATGAAGGTTACGGCTTAACTGTTCCTCATAGTTCTTGCACAGGTTTAGAGCTAGGTAAGATCTCCAGCAGTATGACCTGTGATTTTCTCTCCCTGTGACACTAAATACCACCCCCCCAGGGCTAGCATTTGTGCAGATCATGCTAATTCATCACCAAAGCAGTCAGCAGCCCGTTTCCTCCCCACGGAGCAGAGTACAGTTCTTTCTCAGATCTGCTGCAGTTTTCCTTAGCTGGCTAATGTTTTGTTTGCTTGTTTGGTCTTTAGTTCTTGGATATAGCTATTGGCATCCTGTCACCAACACATGTGTGTTTCAGCCACTTCCTAGCAGATTTGCTAAGGCACACTCCCCTTACCTTCTGTGCTCCCTTCCCAAGTTGGTATTTTCTAATGACCAAGAAGACCATGAGAGCAGGGTTTGGAGAAACTATGGTCAGACCCCTCCTTGTCCTGCACTGAGGGGGAGGTGAAGGCAAACAGAAAGAGGGAATGGAAAGGATTGACATGTCCCAGCCACCGTAAATACTGCCCATGGTTGCTGAAGCCAGCATATGATGGAAGGGTGTTTAATATTTCTGTTACCTGCCCCACCAGCATCACAACAGCTGGCTTGTAAACCCTTTCTACCCTGCCCAAGGCCCTGGTACGTCAAAGCAGCACTTTCATCCCCGAATCAGAGTTTGTCCTTGGTCAGAGTTCCAAAGCCACCACTTCTCCTTTTAGGCTGTGTGATAATTTTCCAAATTTAAGTGGACAGATTTCCACAGAGAAACTAACTGTTCAGTTCAGATCTGCCAATTTATTGGGGGAGGGGAAAAGGGGAGTGGAATAAAATCTATGTTCCAGGGCTTGGAAAACTTACAGTATAGGCTGATTTCTACGGAAGAAAGGACAAGTTGCTGACTATCAACTGTTGGGAGCTCTATTTATTTATTTAATTATTTTAATGCACTCTTTATTTTAAAAGCAACAAGCTCAGCTGTGATAACAGTACCCTGCCTATGGAAAATTGGTTGCAGAATGTGCAAACCTTTCAGAATGCCAGTTAGGGGCTTATTTTCCTTCAAGTACTATGAAACTGATACAGGCAGCCTCCATAAACTCCTTTTTAGAATGTTTTACACTAAGTAATATGAAATTGCTTTATTTATTAACTACAATTTGTTCTCTCAAGAGCTGTTAGAAGTTAATCACATTATTCCTGTATAGCACATATAACAGAGACATTTGGTACGAGAGTCCCCTTTCCTAGCACTCTTGACTACACTAGACTTGGTTTTAGTTGTTTTTCCATAAAAACTCAGTCTACCTAAAAAGCATCCCTATGCTATATAAATCCAAAGATGCATCTCTCTTCTCCATTAGATTTCTTTACATTAGGAGTTTGCATGCAGTACTATATAAAGCATCTTGCAATATGAAGGAAGGCTAACATCATAAAATGTAGAATCACTTCTCCAAAAAATGTTATTGGAAGGATTTATTAAAATCAAATAAAATATTCAATGGATTACTATCTGAAAAGCAAGTGAACCTGCAACATAGGGTTTCTTTTTATTAAACTTTTTCTAAAGCCTAAGGGGAAAATGCAAAATTTAAGAGAAAGATACAAACTGGATAGTTTGCTCAGAAAAAAATATTGAAGGATGTAAACCTAAGCAGGTAGCAGCCTTAATGTTCTAGAGTCATCAGGTAAAATTAGACTTGTCAATTAACAAAACTTCTCAAAATTATCTTCACAGCATTACAAAGTTTGTATCTGAAAAAACATTAACATAATCGTTGTCAGTCAGACTTAAAGCACAGCTGAGTCTGAGAGCATTCAAGAGCAACTGAGGAGACAAGTTACTTGCCATGCAAAAATAAAGGCTACATGGCAGTCTGCTCAGTAATTACTGTGGCCCAATCTAAATCTAAGTAAAGACTACAATAAAAGATATATTGTTCTTCAATAACTGCTGTGCAACTTGGATGACATTTTAGCATTGTGCAAGTTTGGGGTTTTGTTTTGGTTGGTTGGGTTTGAGTTTTTTTTTTTTAAATAAAGTATGCTACTTTCTGATTGTGTTCTGAAATGCACAGTTCTTTGCTATTCTGAAAAGAACAGAATAGAAACGTATACAGCCTGAAAAATCAATGCTTGAATACAAACCACAAGAAAAATGTGAACCACCATTACTTTTTGCCAGTAGAACGTCTGTTTACAGACCTCAACAACTATTTTCCGATATCCAAACCAACAGCCAACGCTTCAGCAAAGTTTTGTTCCAATCACCAACTTATTCATTATAAATCTGGCATAATTTATAAATACATTAATTTGTTAATTATAAATCTCCCTGCAGCTGCTGACGCTGAAGGAGTAGAGAATGTTGCTACTACTTGTGCTGCCACTCACAAAACAAGGTATTTATTTAATGATTTCCAATTAAAAAAATGAAAGGTTTCTCTGCAGTCACCATCTATGCTACCTATTACCTATTTCATTTCCAAGAAGTGTAAAAACTGGAATTTAAAGGCAAGTTTCTCAGACCTGACTTTCACCGTCCCTCTGGGGGTTCAGTCACAGGTCCCTGTTGAGGCAGCCATCTCCAGGAGCCATGGTACAGAACAGAGTGCTGCTACAGGCTCTTCTTGACCCCAAGGCTACAGAGAGGTGCACGTGGCTCACACTCGCACCAGCGAACGGCAGTGGAGGTGCACAGCTCCGCACGGGCTCCAGCTCTGCAATTCCTGTAAAACAGACCCGGCGACTAAACCTGTCGGGAAATGTGCTTTGTTTCCATTAAACTCCTCTCTAGCCTCTATTAAACTTGAGAACTATCCTGGCTTCTTTCCAGTCCCACTGCTCTTCTCTTTCATTCTCTCATTTATATTCAGTACGATATTCATTCACTTTTTGTGTAAGTTGTTTTAATATTCTTATCTTCAAACCTTCAATTTCTGCTTGTCACACAGCCTCCTCTTCTTGTCCTCTTTGTCTTTCCTTCTTTCTTTTATCCAGATTTTTTCCCCCTCTCATTACTCTGAGCTTTTTTCCTTCTCCATATAGTATTTTCTTCCACTCCCTATTTCTTGCCAGCTGGAAAAAGATGCTTCTTTTTATCATCTAATTCTTTTGTTGTTGTTGTTCTTTTGTTTACTTGCATGGATTAAAAAAGCAAGACTGTTAGAGTTCAAAAGCATCTGTGGACCAAATCCAAAACCCAGTATATTTTACATAGGGATTTACTTAAATTTTAGGAGATGCAAGGATATCTTAACAATAAAGAAAACATTTTCTTAACTAGGAATAACAGATCACATACACCACCAAAACTAAAAGCTTAACAATAATGCTGAAGGCCATAAGCTCTCCCTGTTGAGACATTATACCACTTTTCTGTTGCAGAAAGCTTTTCTAACACAATGTGAAAAGATAACGGCAAATTACTAAATCAGCATCACATCAAGCTTAGTGTTTCAACCACAGAACAAAATATTTTGTTTGGCTTTCATCACGTCTGCTTAAAGTTTCATGAGAATAAGAATAATCAAGATGATACAGCTGTCTCTTCAATCTTATCTCAGATTTGTAGTCCTGAGGGCACAGGCACTCCTGCATGAACATCCACCAGCTTGCTCAAAACTAGCAAGCTCCCAGAGGAGCAGCAGAAACCCCAGCGCAGGCCACAATACCTACATGCAGTTCTGACCAGACAATACTGAAGTCCCTCCAGTCATGGCTAAATTACTGCTTAGTATTCAAGAGAGTTTAGGATTTTTTCCAAAAGCTTTCTTCTCCATGTTTTTTTTGACTGCAATGAAGCTGCACAGTGCCCAGAATGATTTCAGAAGCCCCAGTCCTCCTGGAATGTGAGCATATAACTAAAACATCCACGTAGCCTATTGATGTTTTTCACCAATCTGAAATGGTCAAATCCTTCAAGCCCCCTTTTCTTCCCAACCCCCAGAAAAGGAATTATTTCCTTTTCTTCAATAGCATGTTATTTTTTTTTTTTTTAAGAAGAAACTGATGGGAAAAATTAGCTTAAGGTTCTACCTTAAAATGGTCCTCTTCCCTCAAGATTTAACTATGGGCCACTGTGGGCTTCAAAATACCTGCTCAACACTGTTTTAACAAAATTCAGGGGTATGTTACTATTAAAAGGCTAATTTGTAGCAACTTCTATCCTGAAATGTAACTTCTTTCACAGGGCCTTTTCAGTTCCCTGTCAGCCAGATTTGTGACTCGAGGCTTGAAACAGGGAGTTTTCATTTTCAAGATGAGAAAATACTAAAATGATAAGAAACTGAAAAGTTAAACCATTTCAGACCAGTTCACACCAGCGTGAGAGATGCTTGTCTGAAACTGTATGACACTATCTTTTACAGGTCAGCTAAACTGGCAAAAGCCACAACAAAGGACTTCAGAGTACTTCAGGCACACTATCAAAGAGCAGTAGTACACTTGTTCTTGGGGAAAAAATGGAATCAAAGCAATAGGTCACCAAGCTTTATTCTTTTACAGTCCAAATTTATCATGCTAGAATTTGTTCCCATGAGAGTCACAACCACCTTAGCCTAATTTTACATTTTGCTCCTCTTTTAGATCCACCTCCTCAATGCAGAGGTTGCTCCTCATGCCATTCTCACCACTTCAATAACATCCTGCACATCATGACATTTTCCAGTCCCTCACGGTTGGATGTTGGGCACATACATGGCTGATTCAAATAAGCTATATTAAACTATTTCTGTGCAGAAACTAGATTGGTTTATGGCATGCGCAGTCCTCAGCAATTCTTACGAAAGTTATTCCAGCTTTCCTCTCCCCATCCTCATGAAAAATCCAACTACACATGGACTTTGTTGCTCCACTGGCTTCACTACTGCTACACAACTTTTAACCAGAAAATACGTAACAGATTTCTGAACTCTTACACATGGAAGCTCCAGATTTTTGCTGTTGTCTCCATGTGTTTCTTGTAGGTATTTTTCTGCTTTTTAGGATCTCTTCTATTCCTAGATACCCTTAGTGATTATTTTGAGAGCCCTGCAAAATTCCTTTATATAATTTCCTACCTCTAACATCCATACTTCTGGATACAAACTTTTGTTTCCTTAAATAGAAGAGTTACTCAGTAAAGCATACACAAATTGGGAAAATATTAAATCATTCTCAACTGTTTTCTTCCCTATATTTTCATTATACTTTCCTGCTTTGTGACTTGATTTTTTTAATTAGTCTTTCAGACACACATAAACTCATTCCTGTCGCCTGACTTTCTTACAGTAAAATACAGGATTTAACAGATCCTTTTTATATCAGAAATAGTTAAAATTCTCAAGCCAGAAGATTAGAACAAGTCAAGGCTCACCATGAATGCTGCCATGTTAAGTTTACTGGTCATGGTGTGAAAGAGTCCATGGAAACATGTAAGGGGAAAGGGGGCAACCAGAGGCTAAATTCTCTGGCAGCGAAGGCCAGGCAACAGGAAGTTGGAGTGATCAGCCTCTTCTCCTACAGTCTAGCAAGGGGTATACCAAGAGAAGAGGATCCACAGCAGCACCAAACTTACAGTGAACACCAACCATCAAAATAGTTTTTGGGACCGTTTTTGGTAAACAAATTCGCAAAGCCACTGAATGGAATTCCACGCAACCCTATAAACTCCAACCAGAGCCAATGACTGTTTTCCTGCAGCAACAAAACAGCCATCCTGGAATGACACAACCAAACATTATGGAAAGGAAAACAGTGCTTAGAGCATTAATAGAATCTGACAGTTCCTTAAGGTACCATTTAATTACTGCACTAAAAGACAATCACCCAGTCCTATGTAAGCAAACCATCAATAAACATCTTCTGCTTATATTTGAAAAATGTCCTTTCATAGGAGAGTGTTTGACTTGCATACCTGATAACTAAAAATTCTGTTATACTGGATTATTAAAAAAATACTGGATATTGCAAATAGTTTACAAGCCAGTGCTTTAACAACTGTGGCTTCATGTGTTCATTAGAGGCATTTTCTCATTTTGAAGCTAAGATTCAGCTATGTTTTATAGTTGTAATTCTGTCCTCCTACACATCCACAAGCAAATTAGGTCAATTCCAAACTATTTGTAAAACCTCCTACATAGAACGGACCTTGAGATTTTAAAACATATGAAGCTTAAAATAAACGTCAACCTACCAGTATCATAAACCTTGTGAACTGTCAATTTTTTGTTCTAGCCTAACAAGGCATCCTTAAGTATTAAGAACCAAACTGTGAGAATGACTGGCCTTGGCCAGAGGTTGCATCCACGCTGTGTTTAATAACACTTTAATAACGTTTATTATGTAAGTTCCTCTAGTTAACTTTTAAATGTACTTCTACATTTGGCATCTGTAACATCTGGTAGCAACGAGTTCCACCATGTAATTATGTAGTGCAGGAAAAAAATGTTTATTTTAAAGCTATTGCTGGGTAAGAGCTAGGAGTCATCAAAACTGTGTTATAAGAAATGATAAATAATCATGCTCTCCCCATCTTCTCCACAACATTAGTAGCTTTATACGCCTCTTGTGTTTCTTCTGCACTCATTTCTTTTCCAAGATACAGAGTTCTAACCAGCCTGTTCAAGTACAGGTATCTCTCTCCCCACATATAACCTGGTTTACCGTTACTAAAAGGGCATCTGCAAGCGTTGTATTATTCCAGATTGGCCATGGGTGTCATCATGTTTGCACAGAACTATAACGCAACTTCAAGACATCTTTTTCTGAAGCAGTAAGAGTTTAGACTGCCATGCATGTTAGTTACCCACATCCTTCCTGCAAACATTACTGTATAATATTGCATAGTTAATGCTCTTGCCATTTTACTGATTTGTCAGCTTGTATTATCTTCCTGCAACTGTTCCATGTTCACAGATTTGGGGGACTTAATATCCTGAATTGTGTATGAGTACAAGCTGGTATTTTGCTGTTTATCCTCTTTCACAGCCTTATTAATGCAGCAAAGATCTCCACCTAGATCCCTGCAGGAATCTACTCTTGGCTTATGATAACCGAACTTTTATTCTTATCCTTGTTTTTTTTCTATCTTAAAAAGTTATTTACATGAGAGGGCTTCTCTTTTTTTCTCCGTGACCACCTGGTTTCTTCAAGAAACTTTGGCAGCAGCTGTCATGGACTAGGATGGTGACTTCATATGGGACATACAATTCTAACATGCCCATGAACTCACATCCAACCCATTTACAAGCTATAATCTGTCTACAACAATCATGCTGGTTCTTCCTTATTATTTTATATTCTCCAGGTACATGTTCATTTTTTGTATTTATGAATGCACATCATCTCATTTCATTCTGTAACAGTTTTAATGAATTTTGACAAGGACAGAAATAAAACTTTCTGGGCTGTAGCTTCACACAGATTATGCTACATTTCCAAATGCAGTGATTATGCATTCAAATTACTCCAGACCTGTTGGGTGTACCCTGATTAGTCCAGGAAATTTGTTACTATTCATTTTAATCAGCTTGTTCTAAAAGTTCTTCCTCTAACACTTGAATTTGAAACAGACCATCTGAGACATCTTAAGTAAGTTCCAGTGCAGAAAGCTTCATATACTCTCCATAATTAACACAAATGCAGAGGGAGTCTCTATAGGATTTGCTGCTAAAGATTTATCTTCTGCTAGTGTTCTCACAATGTCTTGATCCACACTGGGTCTGGAAACTATTAGGTCTCTTGCTTCTTACGTGCCTGAAGAATTCTCAAAGCTCTTTCTGTGCCTGTCTTCTGGTTTTCACACATAACTTACCAGTTTTGCATTCTCCTGTTTCCCACATTTGGTTACAATTTCTACTTTATAAAGTCTCTCTTTATCTGCTACAGATTTTCCTCCTTTACAGTTTAACAATACTGAATTTGGGTTTTTTCCTCTCCTTGTGATAGATGGCAGATATTTACTCTTTTAATATGGTAGCTCTAGATGTCACTAAAAGCTTTATCCTTTTAGCTGTTCCTTTTAACTATTTCCTAACAAGCCTGCTCCCCTAGGTGTAGTTCTCTTCATAAGATGTAACTGCAAGGTATGTTACACTTGCTCTTAAAACAGTATGGAAATTGTATTCATTATGGTTGCTCCTGTAGGGTAGCTCAATAGTAATTTCGTCTTTAAACAGGTATTGTGCACTACACATCTGCTAAGAGCTACTCCTCTTGTGAGCTGACAGCTTATCAGAAAATCCAAGATATTGTTCTTCACTTCTACATTTACTGGGTCTTCATACATGTGACAGAACCATGTAATAACAAGAAATGCTTCTTTCCTCAGCATCTTACCTCCTTTAGCAATTCACAGTAACTTTCCATCTTGTTTACAAGGCTCAGAGTCTAACCCTCACTGTATTTTGAGCTATTTGCACACAAACTGTAAGTGTACTTTCTTACCTAGACATACGTAGCTTTGGCTGTAAACCTTAACATATAGTAACTCATCTCCCAGAGTACAGTTTCCATTCTCCACACTGCATAAATATTTGCCCTTACACTAACATCTTCTTGTACTGATTTTGAGGCACCAAATATGTCAATACCTGGATTTAAAACAAGCATTCCAGCTTTCACACTCAATTTTTCACATTTCAGATTTTGTCCAGAAGCCCATCTACAACTGCTACTGGTCTAATTTCTTATATTTTATAAAGAGAAGCAAGCAGTAAATACATACATGACGGTGTTAATCCCTGACAGCTGTTGAAACATCTGCAGACCACAACCCACAATTAAGGCTCTTCGAGTTGGAGGGTATGTTAGCATTCTGCAGATCACAGGTCCAGCTTAAAAAAAAAAAAAACAACAACAGAAAAATACGTAATAGTTCTTAAGTGATTGCTATCAAGACAAGGTTCCCAGGCATAAAAGGCTTTGCACCTTGGTTTCAAGCAAACTTGCATTATTTCAATTATTTTTGATCAACTTGATTGTTTCAGTTCTGCTTTTCTGCACACTGTACTACAAAGATGATTTTCAGGAAGCCTGGGAAAAAAATTAAACGTATTTTGTACACCATGTATACAACTGGTGGCAAATGTGCTGCTTTCCCATATCATGCTCACAGCCTGCACATCTGCTGGAACTGAATGTACTCAAAGTTATCTCAAAATACCATTGTTGTTTCCTTTCCTTTCTCTTACTGAGAGGTTATTTCAGAAATGTCATTACTCACTGCTCAGATCTGGATCTTGCAGATAAAGAGTTCTCCCTAGTCCCCCAAAGACCCAATTTCCACAAACCAGTTGCAAGTGAGGGTACATTGAAAGTATGGGATAGACTTGTTCTGCACAGCTGTAATGCCAGCAGAGGGAGCATATATTAATTATATTTCTTTGCATACCTTTGGTAGCAATGCTATGAGGCTACATTCAAATAACAGGAAACAGTTTCTCAATTAAGAGAAAACCAAAGATTTCTGGAGAACAGAGAAAGTTTTCTTCTCTGTTTATTTTAAATTTTCAAAGTATCCTATTAAAAAAAAAAAAAAAAAAAGGTAACACAGAAAGATATGTGATATCAAGCAAAAATCTAGAATACCTGACTGTATTATTTACTTGAATTTCTTTCTGCCCGGATTGGTGTTCAAGGCAGAACATAGACTGGGGAAAATTTTCTGTGCTTTATCCATCTTATCAGCTCTTGTATACCTACTGAGAATACCTACTATAAATCATGGTACGTGTCAGTCAGAATAGTGGCCATTAAAAAAAAAAAATAATTAAAAAAGAAGAGATGAAGAGGATCTGCATTTTGGCTTTTTCAAAGTCTTTCTTTCCTGAACATAGAGAAAATAATCATCAGTTAAATTCAGTACAAAAACCTGTCTGGGTGTGTTAGCGAAGAACAATTTACATCCAGAGTTTCAACTTCAGAAAGCTGACAGTTTGTGAAGTTTCAAGAGTGGAACTCAAGAAGAGGATTTAGATAACATTTTCTTCATTGAAAAATAACCAGATCTGACTAAACTTATTTTCATTAGAAATTTGTGGTATTTCTAATTTATGTCTCAATTGTATCATCACTTAACTTTGCATCTTTATTATAATAGCAGAATGCAGTCTGACAGATTTTCCAGCTGTTTTCCAAGTAACACTGACATTCACAGAATACACACACAGACCCCCCTGTCCTGCCATATAGCTACGTCATTGCCTTCAGTATGTCTCTACCTGGGTAAATCAAACTGACGGATAAACAGAGCCAATCTATATAGATGGTAAGACATTCCCAAGCAATCCACATGACATCACTGGGTAGACAAGTGTATCAAAGGGTTCAGTCGCATTTCCTCACCGGAAAAATGACAAAGCCAGCACTTTCTGTTAGCTAGGAGCAGCCTGCAGCTCAGACATCCTCTCGGACTTGTCCTCAACTCCAAGCTTGACAAAGGAAAAAGATTTACTAACAAATGCAACCACGAACTTTACTTCACAAACAACAGCCCTCAGGTTTTCATACTCAGCATCACACCTGTGCACGGAGGCTTTGGGCTTATCTTGCAACTGATTCTGCAGCATCTGTCATGAGCCCATGCTGCTGAATGCCTATGAGAGATCGTCCATTCTTCATAAACTGCCTATGAAGTCCTTAATGGAGCTTGAAATCCGTCTTTATCTTCAAAGGACCCTACAGCCAATTAAATCTTGAAGCCCACCATCAATGAGCATGTTCATTGAATAAGCTGGAACTCTATAGCAGGGGCTATAGGGAAAGGAATCAGGAATGTCTTAAGGAACCGATACAAAGTTTTTAGTAATTCCTGACCCACTCAGCTCTTGGATGAAAGTTATATAAAACTCTGTTCACAATACAGCATTGTACAAAGCAATTGGAAGGAAGGCATTAAAATGAATAGCTAGAAATTAAAGCAGCTGTTCCCAGACAATGGCTTGCCACTCAGAGGGAGTCCTGAACTCCCAACATAACTTCCTGGCACAAATCAGTCTGTACGCCTGAAGTGGGGCCCTGCAGAAAGTTTAAGACCATGTAGTAAAGTCTAGACCTTTGCTTTAGATCTTTAGACCTTAAGAGCATCCAGTCAGCTAAACTGAGTAAGTACTTGCAATCAGACTTCTGATTAATTGTATCAGAAAAATGATGCCAAAAATCATCATCCTGCTTCAAGTCAGAGATTTGAGCTGCACTCCGAATCTGTACCATGGTAACCACACTTATCAATAGGCATACATGAAATTAAAGGATTTTCTTTCATAAAATTCACAGCCTTCAGGTTTACAAGCCAATAAATGGAATGAAAGAAATAAAAGAAATGGTTAATCCCTAAATTAAAGGAGCTTTACAAACTCCACTAAAAAACCCAAAGGACTGACTGCGAGGTGGCTGTTTTTAAGACAGAAAATGAGTATGAAACTTTTTATTACAATTATCTAGCCCTAAAACTATACTATTTTTGCATTTTCCTATCTTCAGTTCTGTCATCCATCTTCTGTTGTGTTCATATATTATAGCCTTAGATCTAAACAACTCCAGGCAAAACATGGTTTTAACAACAGAGAATGGGTCTAAAATAAAAAACGAAAAACAGAACAAGTTTTCAGAATTAAATACATTTTTCTTCTGAAAGTAAGTCTTCTGAAAACTGAAACTGTACCTCAGGCATTTCTGATAACCATTAAATCTGCTGTTAGTTATTACAACAGATTAAAATAGCAAAAAACAATAAAATCGTTAAATCTTTTAAAAGTGGAGCAACTTCATTGCTCACAGAACTAGAGAGAAACCGATGATGCAAAAGATACATCACAAAAGATAAATATTTGGCAATTTTTACAATGGCAAAATAGACATTTGTGTCCAAAAGTCAGTATTTTTTGTTTGTGATACTTCTGCTGCCTTAACTGCTACCGTTTTCTCTTCAGCTGGGAGATTTAGAAACATTCCTGCATTTGAACCATTTCATTTGAACTTGAGAAACCACCGAGATGTTTATTTTCATCCCTCTAATCTATTAATGAAAACGGAGTCAAAAGGATGGGACCTCCTCATGTCACAATTAATTCAATGAGACCAGATTTGCTTGGACTCTGTGCTGTGGCTTCAGATAATTACTTTATCCGCAGTAAATTTCCTTAATGCATATGTTTACAAGTGTTCAAAATATGCTACAGTAAAGGGCAGCTGAAGCTTGCTCTAGTGGGAGTGCAAAATGGCAGTAACAGCTAAAGAGCAATGGAAAAATGAGGACACTGCTGTTGTAGGTGGTGACATTACATGAAGTGGTAACACATGAAGTGAATTTCTGCAGTCCAACTGGTGTAAACTGTTCCTAGCCTGGTGTAAACTGGCTACCTAACTAGACATTCACCCTTATAAGCAAAAGGCCAAAATAGAATTTGGAAGTTTGGTTTCATGTCCAAAAATACCTTATTAGCTTACACTGAGCTGAACAGGGGGGAAGAGCTGCTCTTGTCAAATCATTTCTTCTGCAAAGCAAGTGATGCTTTTCAAATGTCACATCTGAAACATTTAACGCCATTTTTCAATATTTTAGTTGCTGTTCTTGTTACCAAGCATATTCCACAAGTAAGTTTGGGTTAGAATTTGTGAATCACCTGGTAACGCATTCTGATTTCCCTCTGTAGATAAAACGGATTGTGTGGCCATCATAGGAGCTTGGGTGTGATCCACTGCCAACTAAAATATATAGAGAATTTTCAAAAACAACAAACCCTAGTTCTAAAGGGTGTTTAAATAATGAGAGCTAAAAAGCAGAAGAATGGGTATTAATAAGGTCTCAGCACCTCCTTCTGAAAACGTACTGCATACACTCAGAGGGAAATAAAAATATTGCAGATAGACAGAAATACAACCTAAAAATGCCCCAGCAAATACAGGCAGATATCTGGTGTCTGGAAATCTTGCAATCCCCCATCCCTCAAATGCTTCATACACTAGTTGGCAAAATTTCACAGCCAGGAAACTATGGTTAGAGACTGGGCTCTGCCAAAGTCATTTGCAGGTTCAAACGTTCTTTTGCCAGCTAATCTAGGTGACAGCTTGTAGCAACAGCTTAAAACTACGCAGGGCCCCTGCCAGCATTTTGTGCTCTTGCTGTATAGAGGAGTGTTTCCAAAAAAGGCAGGCTTAGCCAAGCACAAGTCAGTCACTCATCAGCTTTGCATCAATTAAACTCAACCTTCAGATTAGTTTCTCGGACCCAATCTTGTCCTAACGTGAGTCAATACCCTCTCTTCCATCCAGACAGATCTTCAAAGAACCAATCAACAGTTAAAAATGGGACAAAAAAGAAGAAAATTTCAGGCTGGTGATCTGGATAACGGAAGACATACATGAGGATCATTCCTCTGGTTTGCTTTTCCTTATAAAATGACAGCTTCCAGCCCAGCTTTCTCTGCATCATCTGCAGAATAGGTCACCTAAGACCCCTCCTCTAAAGCACTTAGAGCTGGCTATTATTTTCTGCATATGAACTATATACTAAAACAAACACCCTTTCCCTCTCCTGGCCTATTACATGAGTATTTTTGAAAAGCATCAACTTCATTTTCACAATGCCTTTCTGTAAAATTTACCATATCACAAGAAAATAGAAGTAACTTTCAGATCAAAATGGCATTATTTACCCTGAGCAGATAAAACCAATTTTACCTAAGTACCGAGCTCATCCCCACTATCTCACACTGCTTCTAGTAACACTGGACAAGCCAATCCCAGCACTAGAGAAATGTCCTACTCCATACCGTTCTCTCAGCCTTTGAGCAAACCCAAAAGATTGCTTGCTTGCTTGAGGTTTGGGGTTTTTTAATGATATAACCTCCATCAGCCAAGAAAGAGAAAAGGCTGTCAGCTTGCCAAATAACTGAGTATTTTTCAGTTTTCCACAGCAAATACATCCAATGGTATAACAAGGCAGCCTGCTCTAAAAGCAAATAGAAGCTAATTAGAAATAACCATTTTGGTTCAAGAGAGTTAAGTAGCGCAAGGAGGTTTTACATGCCTAGTTGAACTGAAAGAGGCTTTTTGTTTGCTCAGGAAATGTAGACTTCAAGTAAGCGGTCCCTCTAAATGATATTTTTAATCCACACACCGAGAACAGAAACACTAAGAATAAAGATTTTTTTGTTGCTTCGTTTTGACAGCAAGTTGGGTTGGTCTTTTGGGAATCCTGAAAACAAAGCAATTTTCTTTTATCTGTAAAAGGAAAAAAGAAAAATCTTTCCCTTGATACCACATTCTTTGACATAAAGCTTTGGTGACGGAAAATCTATATATGACTGAGTACTTGCACAAAGGCGGCAGCAGTTAAGAATACCTTTGAATAGGACAAGAAGCAGTGCCGAGCCGGCAAGCAAGAAAAGCAGTGCATTTTGGATCAGTCTGACCTGTTCTTTATAGAAAAGAAAAACTACGGTAATGAAGTCCTTTACAACAGGAGCAACCATGGCAAAACAGATAACAAACAGCGAAGAGTGGCCATTTATCTTTAAGGATGAGAGTCTGCGTGGGTGGAAGAGGGACCACAGTGCAGTACTATCAGACCTGAGGAGTGGGGGAATGAGGGAGGGGGAAACTCACCTGTTTCTTTGATAGGAAAACTGGGGTAGGGACAGAGAAAAGCAAGGATCACATCGTGCTTTCCTTCTGGCTGTAGCAATCACCTTAGAAATAAAGCTGTAGGTATTAAGGCGGATTTGCACATACCTGCAGCTTGTGATGTCATTTTACCAAACCTTTATTCCAATGGTCTGCTTTAGAACTGCTTCACATCAGAAACAGGAACACGACCCTTACTTAAAGATGGAGAAAGTAGGTGAGGAAAGAGATGAGCATCCCCTTTTCCCATCAGTCCCACTGACTGAAAAAGGGGAAACATAACCCTCATCTTTAAAAAGGCAAAACAAAGAGGATCTTTTTTTGAGAGATCTGGCAGCTATAGGCCAGTCAGTCTCACCCCTGTGCCTGGCAAGATCATGGAGCAGATCCACCTGGAAACCCAGTTAAAGCACATGGAAAATGAGGAGGTGACTGGCAACAGCCAACATGCCTTCACCAAGGGCAGATCATGCCTGATGAATATGGTGGCCTTCTACGATGGGGTCACAGCCTTGGTGGATAGAGGATGGGCAACCGATGTCATCTACCTGGACTCATGCAAAGCATTCAACACTGTCACACACAACATCCTTGTCTCTAAACTGGAGAGACATGGATTTGACAGATGGAGAGCTTGATGGACAAAGAACTGGCTGGATGGTCGCACTCAGAGAGCGGTGGTCAACAGCTCGATGTCTGAGTGGAGATCGGTGACGAGTGGCGTTCCTCAGGGGTCGGTGTTGGGACTGGTGCTCTTTAACATCTTTCTCAGTGAAATGGATGGTGGGATAGAGTGCACCCGCAGCAAGTTTGCCG
>NW_010245728.1:0-10341 GCF_000690775.1 Eurypyga helias
GACTGGAAAAGGGGAAACATAACCCCCATCTTTAAAAAGGAAAAAAAGAGGATCCAGGGAACTACAGGCCAGTCAGTCTGTGTCTGGCAAGATCATGGAGCAGATCCTCCTGGAAACCATGCTAAGGCACATGGAAAATGAGGAGGTGATTGGTGACAGCCAACATGGCTTCACCAAGGGCAGATCATCCCTGATGAGTATGGTGGCCTCCTACGATGGGGTCATGACTTTGGTGGATAAAGGATGGGAAATAGATGTCATCTACCTGGAGTTGTGCAAAGCGTTTGACACCGTTCTGCACAATATCTTTGTCTCCAAATTGGAGAGACATGGATTTGATGAATGGACCACTCAGTGGAAAAAGAACTGGCTGACCGTCACACTCAGAGAGTTGTGGTCAACAGCTCAATGTCTGAGTGGAGAACAGTGATGAGTGGCGTTCCTCAGGGACTAGTACTGGGACCCATGCTGTTTAACATCTTTGTCAGTGACATGGACGATGGCATTGAGTGCACCCTCAGCAAGTTTGCTGATGACACCAAGCTGTGTGGTGACACACTGGAGGGAAGGGATGCCATCCAGAGGGACCTGGACAGGCTGGAGAGGTGGGACTGTGCCAACCTCATGGAGTTCAACAAGGCCAAGTGCAAGGTCCTGCACCTGGGTCAGGGCAATCCTGAACACAAGTATAGGCTGGGCAGAGAATGAATCGAGAGCAGCCCTAAGGAGGAGTACTTGGGGGGGACTTTTTCAGTACAGGACTTCTCAGACAGTAGCAGATTGAAATACAGAGGTGAGATGACAAGCTCCTTTTCACAACAGACTCCCAAAGGGTATCCTGCCTGCCCCCACACCCACCTGTCCCATTTTCCTCTCTTGTGGCCTCTAGTCTCCAAGTTTGTTTCCCAGGAAATGCCTGCTACCTCCAGCATGAGATTTCCTCTATTTCTCATTCAAACACAAAGGGGTGATTGGGGACTTACCATCTGCTGTGTCCCACTCTGCCCCAACTCAGGGGGAAATGTGTGTTACTGGTTTTCTCAGCCAATCCGTGAGGTGCCTCACTCATGCACCACATGTGACAGAACTACTGTGGTTTAAGAAGTCTTCAACCAGGATGTGATAATTGTCCAAAAGGTCACTAAACAGAACAGCTTAGATGTCATTGCTCTCCCCATTAAGCTTAAAGCCACAAAGACATTTGAAACTCATCTATTTTATTTTGTCACTGAGACTTGCTAAGAGCATGTCTGGCAGCCAGCCATTATGGCCCATTTGATGGGTGGAAGCTTGCCAGTTCAATTGCTTCTGACAGTGAAACCATCCACATGCATGTTATTTCTGCAAAAAATGGCACAGAGGCAGTGGGCATCAACCATCCCCCATCTGGTAAATAGCCATGCAAGTTCATAAACTTAGTCCTGTAAGTAGCTGGACTGGTACATGCTCCCTTTGGTGCTTCCAGGACTCTTCTCTGATGTGCTTTTAGACAGAGAAGCAGGCACAGGAAGGGAAGCACAGAGGAAATATTTCCAACAGCCCCTTCAACAGAAGGTACTAAACTAGCAAAAGTCACTCTCACAATAGGAACAGCCTGGCAACGCTTAAAGACCATCAAGTCAGCTCAGGATTGCATAGTGCTAGAAAGTATACGTGGTACCTGCAACATACATAAAACTGCACTATAATCTGGAAAGAATACTACCATGTGTATTTGCATGAACATACTCCAACTGCTGTAAAGCAGCATAAGCTATATATTGTCTCATCAGTCCCCAGATCCATCGACGTCCAATGCCACACAAAGTATAGAGTCATAGAATCATAGAATGGTTTGGGTTGGAAGGGACCTTACAGACCATCCAGTTCCAACCCCCCTGCCATGGGCAGGGACACCTTCCACTAGACCAGGTTGCTCACAGCCTCATCCAGCCTGGCCTTGAACACTTCCAGGGATGGGGCATCCACAGCTTCTCTGGGCAACCTGTGCCAGTGCCTCACCACCCTCTCCAGGAAGAACTTCTTCCTGGTATCTAATCTAAACCTCCCCACTTTCAATTTAAACCCGTTACCCCTTGTCCTGTCACTACAGGCCCTTGTAAAATTACTACTTCAAGACTAGAACCAGAGAGGGGAATGCATTCTGGAAAACCTGTGGGCCCAGCTGATAAGGAAGGTGGCTATCGCTGGACCTGGTTCTGTTTGATGGCAAAGAAACAAGAGCTTTTATGCTATTTTCTCTTCACTAAACACAGCACTCTCTTGCCAAGCAGTTTTAGATGAGAATTCTGCAATTCTGTGCTTAATGCTTTACAAAGAAAATGTTGCTGTGAAGTACAAAGGGGGTTTTTCTCCCTTTGCTAAATAGCATATACAGGAAATTGGAAAACTCAGGTCCCCAGAGAGGAGGTAAGAAACAGCAAAACATTATCTGGCAGCAGCTGTCATAATGTGACATTATGGCATTATGATTCAGAGATAAAAAACATAAAGAGAAAAGTCAAATCAGAGCATAAAGAAGGGTCTAGTAGGTAAATTGCCTTCTGGATATCGTAGGTACAAAATTTTCCAAGGCAGTGTGTGCGTGAAAAATATTCCAATATTTTGGAAGTAAATCCTGCCTCGCTCTGTACCAATGGGGCTCCCAATTAAAAAATACAATGGGCATCAAAGCAAATTTCTGAACATTCCCTCAACAACATTTAAAGCTAGAAAAGAACTTGGCGTAGAAGTGTCTCCAAGCCAAACACGTAAAGTGAATAATGTCAACAAAGGACAGAATTACTTTGCTTTGGGGGCGGTGGAGAGTGGTTATTTGTTTTGACAAAAGCAAAAATTATCCCAGCAAGTTTAAAAGCAATGAAAGAGAAGTAATTTCAAAACGAAGAGAAGTCAGTCACAAACGATCACAGTACTCTGTGAACTGAATTTGGTGCTGTACTGTTTCTACAGACCAGTGCCCTGATGCACCACAGCAAAGGTTTTCTCTCTTAAAAAATCTTATTGTTAGGACTGAGATATCCAGTAATCAGGATGAAAGACAATCTAGTTTAACGACCCCACAGTGGGCGCAAGATTAAAGTTTTCTGTCCCACATTTGTTTACAGAGGGTTTCGCAGTCATGACTGTAAATGTCTCATGTGAGCTTTTTAAAATGTCAGTCACAAGCTTTTACACATAAATACATAATGATGTCATTTTCTACATACATAATAATGTATTACAAAGAAGTGATGAGTAGATATGTGAGATATGCAAATCTCCATTTGTAATTACCAGTGTAGCACAGTTTGAGCTGAACTACAATATGTTACTAATGGCAACAGCAGTAGTTTTGCATGTTTATTTTACTAAAACATGTTTCACCTTGGAACCGTCCAGCCGGATTTGGACGATGGGTCAGACCTCAGAGGTGTAACGGAGCTCCCAGTGCCTTCAGCAGTGTTGCACCAGCTCCTCGTGCCAGAGAATCTACTCCAACAACTGTTGTATTTTCAAGTAAAATTTAGAAATACAACATCACCCTGCCTAGAAAAGTATTCCCACACCCCACAAAGATTTACCTACACGCACACCCTTACTTGTTTCACATAAGACAAACACCATACCTCATTCCTTCTGTAGACCTATTCTGGTAGTTACGGTAGAGCTGGGGAACGCCTAACATAGCCTCGGTGAACACTGCAAGGAAGCCCAGTGTTTCCACAAAGAGAGATGAATCAAGCCAGAGGTAAGTGATGTAACCGGTCACACCAGTGAAGGTCAGGACACACTGCACGTAGTCTGTAAACTTGCTCCAATGCCAAAAATAGTTCAAGTCAAAATCTGCAACAGAATAGGAATGGAAGAAGAATAAAATATGTTTTCCCCACTGGACTCAAAGTTAGTCATGGTAGAATTTAGAACTGGGACGCATGAGGGAGCCACTGTCAGTCTTTGGAGGTAAGGGAAGGTAGAAAACGAGGGAAAGGATTAAAAAACCCAAAACAAAATAAAGCAAAGAAACAAACAAAACCCACCAAAAACCCCAACAAACACAAAACAAACAAGAAAAAATAAAAAATAGGAGTCTTGATTTAGAAAACATTTTTTGGTGGGGGTGTTCAATAAAGAAACAATAAAATACACTACCAAAACATTTACAAAGATGACTTCTAAAGAGAAAGCATTGACCTTCACGTATGAAACACGAACGACTCTGGATATGACTCTAACAGAGTTGGCCGAGGAAGTGTTTCACAAAAAACTGCACAATACTAAGCACAAGCACATCAGTGCAAGTGCTCTCTCTCTCAGGTCATTATCTCCACCTTCACACTGCCTCAATGCAAGCTGCTTAGAAGGTCACCTAAAGTCCGCAGCCCTGTTCCCTGGTGCGGTGCAGCTGCCTGTGATGAAGGACAAGCTGCCATCTGCAGCCGGTACAGCTTATACTGAGATCGGTGCGAGACTGTGTCAAGAATCCTCCCTGGAACAACACCTTCCACAGACATCACCACTTTTCACTCCAAGGGCAAAATGTTCTTCGCTCCTGCTTTTGACAGTAAGGATGAGCGCAGGGCGCACACCCCTTTCTACATCCATCAGAACAAAAGGCTGTACCACAAAACACAGTATCCTCTCCTGAGAGAATGAGAGAAAGAACAAACCAGCCGTGCCATTTGCTTGGCACGTTAACAGCACACCACTGGAAGACATACAGTTATCTTGTTGATGAGCTAAGAAATACACAACCCCAGTACCATTGACTGTATAGCAAAATAACGACGTAATTTTGAATAAGAACTCAGAAATAACTGTTCATTAGCAGGTGCTGTTCGTGTATGCCTTTCTTAAAAGCACCTGAAGTCAAAAATACCTACCTCAGACCAACCGGATTCTGTTAATTATCATTATGACGAACCATCATTCTAACAGCCCAAATATGTGCAACACACCAGCACATCGCTGTAAGATTTCTGTCACTGCCTCCTCAGCAAAGGTACAGAACACTACCAAAACACCCTACTGTTAACTCAGGCAAGGCAGACATCGACCTCTGCTGACTACCACTAACAACAAACTCAGTGAATTGGGAATAATCTGTACAGGCACTTAGCTGCCTAAGGATACATACACAGGCCAAATAATAGTTTCGTTTTCTGCATCTTTTCACACTTTCATACCATTATCAGTCTGGCCCTCACTCTTTATTAACTAGTCTCTCCTTTTTAATACTTGGCAAACCCATGCCTCAAGACAACTACTGACTGCATCCAGCTGAATCATTTCACTCGGTCACACAAACAAGAAGGCAAAACTGGGCAGGAGCCATACCCAACTCATAGCGTTGTCAACCATCACCAAGAACTGACTTAAATAACCTATGGCAAAGTCACTGTCAGTGTAATGTTGACCTTCAGTATTTTATAGCAGTGGCTCCTCAGAATTCAGGGACACATGACTACATCAACTGTAGACCCAGTGCTGGCACAGCACACAAAGCATGTGAGCATCACGCACCTCTGGAGCTTTCTGAAGGCTTTCCTTTGTGGAGATGAAGGAAGAACAAAACAAGCAGAAGAAGAAAAAAGAAGGCACAAGACAATCACAACCACAAAGGCAAGAAAAACACTACTCATTTTAATTTCTCTGTATTGCATTTTCTGGAGAGGAGCAGAGTCAACGAGAACCTCTGACAAGGTAGAAGGAGTAAGAGACACCCAAAATTTCCATTCCTTTCACTTTGCCTGACCTACATCTCCATAACATAAAATAGCAAGAGGCTTAACAGTAAATTCACGCTAATTTTGCCAGCTTCATGAGCAATATCAAGCAAACGACCTGACCCAACACAAGTCTGACACGACGCAACGGTTACATTAGCAATGCATTTTGTAACTTGACAGATGCACTCGGGCTCACAATGGGGACAGAATAATGAATAGCAGTAGAAAAGAGGATGAAGAGAAAAATAAAGTTGGTGAGGTTACAGGCCACTTAAAAAAGCAACTTCCATTCTGGAAAAGGAGAGCTACTGATGGCTTTTGATTAAGAAGTAATTGCTACTTTTAACAGATTATTTCTTTAAATGTTGATTCTGAGATGTTCTCACACAGCCTTTAGTATCTTCACAGACACATTCTGGCTGGAAAACTTGAATTTACTTTCCAGCAAGGGAAGTAAATTCAACTTTGATACAGTGCTCAACAGATACTGTCCCAATCCCTGAAAACCAGCAACTGGTAGCAGCCATAAGCAAGAACACCTGAAGCACACTCTTCCAGGCAGTTCCAGCCCTAGGACAGACCCTGCTGGCTCTCAAGATAGCTATACAGTCATCACACCTCGAATCTTGGACTCTACAGCATTAGTCTGGACCTGGTTGCTGTGCTGCCTTGGGCATGCAGGACCCTTGGCCCCTCACTCATTAAAGCCTCCCACCAGCTGTCAGGGCAGCCCTGCATCCACTGTCTTTCTCCTCCTGCATTCTCCACATGCTCAATACTTTCTAAAATCCCCATCCCTGTACACAAAATCTTCATTTCCCCAAGTTCACTTTCGTAACAGAAATGAAAGAACTAGATCTACATGAGGTGTGGAAGTCCATGGAATACAAAAAGTCAACATTCACACAGCTACTTCAAGGGAAACCACAAAATTCACAGCCCCATGCAAACACTTAAACACGCAATTACATCCTGGTACACCAGCTGTTCATGTGCATATTCACGACTGCTGCACTGAAGTCCATTTCCATTCACATAAGTACTAATCTCCCTGAACCTAGTATTAGGCAGCCAAGAAATCTACTAATGGTGAAAATTTACTCATCACCTTTTCCCCGAAAATCTTAAGTATTATTTCTATTATAATAGCATACACAGATGAGAAAATTATGAGAAAACTGTTATGTGAAAAAGGACTTTAGATGAAGCAGGAAAGTTAAGGCCAAGTGCAAGGTCCTGCACCTGGGTTGGGGCAATCCCAAGCACAAGGACAGGCTGGGTGGAGAGTGGATAGAGAGCAGCCCTGAGGAGAAGGACTTGGGGTACTGCTGGATGAAAAACTGAACATGAGCCGGCCATGTGCGCTGGCAGCCCAGAAAGCCAACCGTATCCTGGGCTGTATCAGGAGAAGTGTGGCCAGCAGGTCGAGGGAGGGGATTCTCCCCCTCTGCTCTGCTCTGGTGAGACCCCACCTGGAGTGCTGCGTCCAGCTGTGGCGCCCCCAACATCAGAAGGATATAGACTGGCTGGAGTGAGTCCAGAGGAGGCCACGAAGATGCTCCCAGGGCTGGAGCCCCTCTGCTATGGGGACAGGCTGAGAGAATTGGGCTTGTTCAGCCTGGAGAAGAGAAGGCTCCGGGGAGACCTTATAGCACCTTCCAGTGCCTGAAGGGGCTACAAGGAAGCTGGGGGGGACTTTTTACAACAGCCTCTAGTGGTAGTACAATCTGCAATGGCTTTAAATGGAAAGAGGGCAGATTTAGATTAGATATCAGGAAGAAATTCTTCCTGGAGAGGGTGGTGAAGCACTGGAACAGGTTGCCCAGAGAAGCTGTGGCTGCCCCATCCCTGGAAATGTTCAAGGCCAGGCTGGATGAGGCTTGGATCAACCTGGTCTAGTGGAAGGTGTCCCTGCCCATGGCAGGGGGGTTGGAACTAGATGATTTTTAAGGTCCCTTCCAACCCACACCGTTCTGTGATTCTATGATTACCAACTAATTCCAGAAAGAAGTAAAAGAATGACCAAAAAAACCCAAACCAAAACAAAAAAAAACACACCAGAAAGAACAGAAAAGTTAGAGAGCAGCACACCTGACCTTTCAAATGGGTCATAGTTTCTGTAGCCCTCAATTGAACTGCTAAACTTTTTTGTCACATGATTGCTTCTTTTTAACTAAGGTTTAAGCTTATCTTCTCTGACAAATGGCTTCAAAAATTCAGAGGGAATAAAATCACATACCCATCACTTCAAGCTCTGGAAATAAACTGTGACTCATTTTGTGGCTCCCTTCTCAAGGGGTCCAAACACATTAGTTCTGTAATAGGAGCTCTATACTTTCAAAGAAAAAAAATGTTCACTGTGGCGAGTATTGTGACAGGTATATGCAAAAAAGGCTTTTAAATGCTTAAAAACAAGAGAACTGTCCCTTAAAAAAAAAAAGAGGAGGAATTTTTAAAACAGAACAACATCTGTATGTTTGTGCAAACCACTCCATTCTCTCTCCATGCAGAGCCATATGCAGCAGAGGGGAGAGGCAGACATAGCCACAACTATCCCAACAAGATAGCTAGGGGACACCTATCAGTGCCCCAGGCCAGGCCATCTGAGGTGCAGAACTGAACAAAGTTATAAATATTATTGCAATCATTACTCACATTCGAAGAACATTATGACTAATAAAAACAATATTGGGATTTTTGCACCCCCCCTCTGCAGCAAACATCAGCCCATTTCTTTAAAAGGACAGAACAAGAAATCCCACTGCACCACAATTCATTTCTATCAAATGTCTTAAGATCTGTCCAATTTAAACCTGGATGCCTCTCTTTCTCTTCCCTGAAATGAGAAGGCAGTGCTTGCACAGCCCACCCCATTCAATAGTTCCCCATCCTGCCCAGAGAGAATTTCATGACACGAGTTTGTAAGCATACTCAGTTGCCGCAGTTCAAATGGTAACTCCCAGTCACTAACATTCTGTATTGGCACTACGGCAGTGAAAGGTACTGTATCTCATTACCCACGCCTCAGCTCTTCAATCCACTCAGTGAGCTGCATTTTAAACATGTTAATCCACTGATAGATGAGAGATTTACGTGGGAAAATCCTATTGATGCTGGGGGAAGGAGCAGCTCAGTGTGTTCTCTGTGCATGGACTGGAGAAAAATCTACAGCTTGAGGGTGAAGAAAGATGAGATTAGAAGACCTCCTCTGGGAGGCACACTGCATGTCAGACTGGAAAAATGTAAAGCAGGCAGAGACAGCATTGCAAATAACCATGGTTAGCGCTGGTCAGACCAAAATGCACGTAGAAAATTCAAGATTCTGGTGTGGGATAGATGCCGAGTGAGTCTACCATATCAACTTTCAGTCAAGATGACACCAAGGCCCAAACATTATTTTTAGTTGAGAAGCATTTTATACCACGTCAGTGACCATGTTAGTTCCTTTTGGGAAACTGAAGCAAAGACTTTGACATCCTAAAAGCTATTTACTGTAACTCTCAATTTCTCTTGCTAGTTGTATGTCATTTTGTGCCTTGACCTTTAGAATTCTGTACGTACATCCTTGTGCTACATTCACTTATACTTGTCTTCAGTCATCTGACCCAGTTCCCACTTTCTGTTTTGTTCCTTCTTGCGTTTGAGGTCAACGAAGCCTTTGCAACTCACATTCCCTGTCTTTCCGAGGTGGGCGAGTTTGCGTTTCAGTTGTATAGCTCCAACAAGGAAATGAACTCTTACCGGTTTTATTTTACCGTGCTCCCTCCCGCTCCCTATAAACACCATCAATTCACAGCCATTCACTCAAAATGCCTCCCGTAACTGAACCCTTGACCTACTGTATAAAAAACACCGCTCACGAATCCATTCTAAAAGCATGCTGGACAGTCTCTACTCCCGAATGCCTTTCTAAACAGGTGCCCGAGTAGTTAATTCTCCGCCACACACACACACGGTGCACCCCCCAACCCCCCCACACTCCCCACACCACCCTCCTGGTTACAGCTAAGTCTTGTGCTTTGGGAGACTGCTGTTCAAAGAACCTCCGGTTTCCACCATCTAAGTCCGGAGCACAGTGCCTGCCCACCTGACCTGACTGTTCCTGGCACAGCCTACTTCTGCAGACGATCAAAGGAGTCCAGCCCGAGCAGTCAGATGTCCAACGCCTCACTTGACAAGACTGGAATCCAAAACCTGAGGGCTGAGATGCTGTGGAAGAGCCTGATAATGGTAATTCAGCCAACCTGGAACAGTTACAAAATGCAGTCACGGCTGGGAATTATTTCAGGTTATTATCCATGGTCTGTTTACTGTAAAATGGACGTGCAGTTTGAGGATGCAGGAGCCAGATCCTACAACTATCTGCACTGCCTGTGGGTCTTTGCCACTGGGCTGTGGTGCAGCAGCTCTCCCCCACCTGCTCTTTTGCTTGTCTCAAGAAGCTTGTGGTCTCTGCTGCAAAAGGCTTCGGCTCTGAGCAGTAGGCAAATATGATGCCCCTTCTCATCCCAGCCTGACAACTCTTCGGACAGTTGGAAGATGCAGACTTGCATCCTCAGGCTGACAAGAGAAAGGAACTCAGACCTCTCACACCCTGAGTGAGCGCTCTAAGCCACGCACAGGCACTGCGTTC
>NW_010245728.1:10357-17374 GCF_000690775.1 Eurypyga helias
ATACTTAATTTATACTTCATATAAATGATTTTTGCCACATCCTCTGAAGAGGCCTTGGGAGGCACCTGCCACAGGAGGTGGGGCCTGGGCAGTGGATTCTGAAAAGGAGATTTTTAAATCTGCAGACTTCCAGCTGCAACAAATCCTCAGGCATTTGCCTCAGGCATTTTCTGTCTGCCTGTCAATCATGATTTCAGATGCCTCATCTCAAGACAGCAGCAGGATTACAGAGAAGTACACTGGCTAGCAGTCCCACCTTGCTCGTTCTGAGCAGCTCCCAGCCCAGGTGGTTTTCTTCGATCCTCTGTTCTGAAATTCCTGCGTACCCCACAGAGCACCCACCAACAACTGGGATGACAGGAGCAGGAGGGCTCAGCGTGACTGCGTAACTCCTCTCACTCTCATCAACCACATACCTAGCTATGCGCTTTCTTCTTTCCTTCCAGAAAGAAGGAAGGAAGCAGCATTAGAGACAGACAGCGAGAACTCATATTTAGATTTTCTTCCTTCCTTTTTTAAGAAGTGATAGAAACCCTGCCAAATGCTGTCTGGAGCCAGCATTTCTTTTACACTCACTGGACTTGTTATGTTTCACTAATGGTACAAAAGAGAAGAAATGCAAGCTTAGTACCAAAAACCCACTCTCATTTTGAAAAAAACCTAAGGAATACATCATCTTGTATAATCTCTATAAAGATGCTAGTACCACCGTTCCCCCTGTCTGCATTCCTTCAGGCCTATCACCTAGGAATTTCTGCATCTCTTTACATCTAAGTATCTGCACAGCCCTGTCGCCACACTATCTGAGCATCTCTCCATGTGCCTTTACCTTACAATATTCCTATCCACAGGCTATTGTCATCTGACCTTCACACTAAGAAGTATCCAAACACTATCACTTCTCTTGAAATTGGGAGCAAAACAATCCAGAGGGTCTTGAATCTTCTGAAAATACCACCCCAGCCTACACTAAGCAAATTACTGTAATTTAATGAAATCCATTTTTTACATCCTTTGGCCCATACAGTGCCCTTCCCTGGCCACATCTAGATTGATGTGAGTTTTATGAGAGCCGATACTCTCAGTATTTGACTCTCCTTAAAGCCCCAGCACAACGTCCTTTAGTTAACAAAAAGGAAGCAGTAGATTTTCATGTGAGAGGGGAAAAATGTCAAATCTTAATTGCAGAGAAAAAGGCTTTCAGCCTGACCCAAGTAAACCTTGAAGATTCATATGAAGAACCTTTGTTTTCAAAAGCTTACAGAAGGTTTTGGTACTTGGTGGAGGACTGCTGAACACCTGAGATTAAATCTCAAGTCTGATGAAACCTCTTCTACATCAACATTACCCCTGTCTCCCTCAGTCACCTCCTCTAGTTTGAATGCAAGTACTTGCCTTGGTTTTCTTTGCCTCATTTTAAGTGGTGTCACCAGCTTCTAAAATCTCTTATGTTGGGTCTCTGTTTTGTCACATCAAATTCCTGGTTTTCCCCATCATCAGGATTATTACCCACTCTTTTCCCTCCTTCTCAGAAAAATTATACATAAGTGGGTTGAATTTTTTCCAGCACTGCCCCCCTTCACCTCAGGGCTTCTCACTCATCTTCCATATTGCCCTCAGCACAACCTACTTCCAAGCACCAGCAACTGCTCTGCCCTCCCGCTTCAGGTCCCGTGAGGTCCACTCTACCTCCTCACCAAAGGGAGTTAGTAATTGCAAGGTTAAGAGACACGTGTTAGTAACAGCTGCTTTAACAAAAAAAAAAACCCACACACAAAGCACTGGCATATACAAGAAAGTCAAACAATCCACACTCTGTTTCGTAACACCCTGCCTTTCCCATTAACTTGCTACTTTCCTGATTTTACAGCCTTTGGTTTAAAGGAAACCTTTAAATACCACACAGCACAGTGGTCTTGACTAGAGATAATTAGCAATAATGGCTATACTGACCATTTTTTGCATCTCGAAGAACAACAATTAGAAGTTACACTTGGACTGAAAGTTTTACCCCTGCTGCTAGCACCGTATAGAACAAGTACCAAAAAAACCCTCCTGCGCAGCTGACAGCCTTTGCTGCACTATCCACAGTGCAATTTGCTTCGTACACAGCTTCAGTTTATGGGCGTCTTACAGCGACGAGGAAAAAAAAAAAGATTTAGAGAAAAATGCATTTATATAAACCCACAAAATGAGGCTGACCTCATCTGTGACATTTTCGATGGTCTTACCAAAGGATGCAGAACCGTTTACATCGCTCACATTGCACTGTTACCATCCCCTGTCAAAGTTTTAATTTGGGTGTGTTTATACAGCCACCTAAGCAGGCTTGCATACACAAACATACCTGTTCCTCACGGTACAACAGCTGATAAGCCTGAAAATAAAACGATAGAAGCAAGCAGGGGAGAACAAAGGCCTTCTGTTGTAACACAGAGGAAGTTTTAGCAAGTACGCTACAAGGTGTGTTCACAGTATGTGAACAAGGCTCCAACTGCTGGGCTCAGAGACCGCTGGCGAACGCCAACTGAGCTGGGAAATCCACATGGAGCAGCACAGCTCAGCCCAGCCATCTCTGCACATTACTGCAGAACGAACAGAACCAATTTTGGCTGAGCCAGAAGCAAACTCCTTCCCTGCTCCACCCCCTCCCCCAAAAGCCTGCAGAAGTGTGACCAGATGTGGACTGTTCTCTTCCAAAGCAAGGATGTTTCTCGGAGTTCTCCAGATGGTAGATGCTTTCAAGGCAACCTTGCAGGCCACACACTTGCAACTCCCTACCAATTTACCTTGTGCAACATATGCCATCCAAACTGTTTTCTGCCAAAGTTCAACCGAGAGAAAACACCGGGTCTGTACTCCTAGAGCAGGCCAGTAAGCTTAGGAGAAGAAAAAGACAACCACTACCACAGATACATAACCAATATTGCTACTAGGTCAAGGCACTTAACCTAAACCTAGATATACCTAAATCAATGTAGTTACAGGACTGTATTTCCTCTGTGAAGACTGGCCTCCACTGTAACATCACTACTGAAATTACCTGTGTTACTGCTACTTTTGCCTGTTCAGTACAGAAGTCTCTCCTCTTTCTGTTCCAATGTACTGACTGTTCTTAGTCACCGTCTCCATGAGTCTGCTCAGCAGCTGCCAAAAGCAGGTGTTAGCTTACTTACAAAATGACTGATGAAGGGGAACAGCCTAATAACTAGGCAGATCGTGGGGCTAGGAAAGCCACTGGAATGAGGTAGCTGTGGCCCAGATGAATTACTGCTATGGAAAATAAGCTACACATTTGAAGGGAGGAGTGAAAGCAGCATAAAAAACTTCTAGAAACCACATGGGACAGAGAGAGAACGGATTTCAGAGGATGTCCTCCTCTCAAGGCACAGCACAGGAATGAAATGCAAAGTCCAGGGAGCACCACAGCAGAGTTTTGATGACTCAGGAAGGCCAATGTTTTCACTACAAACACTCCTCATTGTACTCACCTCCTATGCCAAGAGCATCACAAATCCCAAAGCAAGTCAAATCGAAGAAATAAACCCCCCCAACCCTTCACCTACAAGCACAGCTTTGAGGCAAGGCCTTTGCTCCCAACTGTGCTAATGATGGAGGCGGCAGATTAGAGCCATGCTCACTCTTCTTTTGGCTGGATATGCCTTCCTACACTAACTATAAAAAAAGACTTCTTTTTCTGATAGCAAGCTAAGCAGGGATGATGAGAATGTCACAGCAATCAGAATGTGGAGTGCCAAGTTACTATTTTTACAATCATTTTAACAATATTTTAGACTACCCTCAGCATAGTTTATAGATGCTATCACCCACAGCCCTACCAGGCAGTACACAAAGGTCTACCAGACAAAAGACTGAAATAAAGTTAAGCACGGCAGAGCAGGCAGCCTTCGCTCCTAATTCTTGTAGTTGGAGTTATAAACTCCCTATGAAAACAGTTCATTTTGAATAGTACTGAAATTTATTCTTTGAAATTTCAGTCTGAGAAGATATCCAGACTACCAGAATATTAGAAACAGTATGCACTCATCATACTCCTCATTCACAGACCGCAGTTCAAGTTCCCAACGTTACAAAACCGAGCTGTGCATTAGCCCATATGCAGACTGCCTCAGATACCACCACGCCAGGGATTACAGTGTGAGGTTGCCTGTACCTCACAGCGACTTACCCCCAGAAAATCTGGAAGTCAACTGTCTGGTAACACTTTACCTGCTGCTTCTGAACTGCCGATCTCTGGGGAAAATGCCAAATATCCAGTAACTTGCCTAGAGATAAACGATGTCTCTTTTTCAGGCTTCTCCAAGCTTGATGTACCTGAGACCCTATCCTCTCTATTGCAAAGACAAAAAGAAAGCATTTATGTGATTTTTTTTTTTTCGGACACTGAAGTCAGGCACATACCCATGCATGTGTAAGTATATACCCCACACAAAGCTAAAAACTCTTCCTAAAAATATAAACTCCTCTCCTCATTTAGGATTTTTTGGGGGAAAGTTTAATCCTTGTATCCTAGGTAACCCACCTCCAGCCAAGACAAATGGTCAACCTCAAACTGGCCCTACTAATTTAGCATCCAAACAGAATAATGCCTCCTGCAGCTGCCTCCTTTGCTAAGACAGTCACGCGGCCTTCTAAAGATCTCTTGGCAATTGCCCCAGTTAACCTCAAAACAGCCCATTTTAGTCCTGGTACTTTGATGTTTCAAAATCAGCACAAGCATGTGGGAAACTGTAGGAAGATTCCTGCGCTTTTTTTTTTCACTTGCCTCTCTCTTCTGCCCAGTCCCTGCTACACACATGAAAATCTCAGACACGTATGCATTATCTGAACTGCATTACAAAGACGGTATTATCTCAAAATGACTGCACAATCTGGTCTGTTTCCTAGGGCTGACTTTCACATATCTACTGTAGTTAAGAAAAATATGGTAGGCAGGTGAAAAAGAATCCCATTTTAAAAAGACGTAATTGGTATTTCTGGATTTTTATTCTATGCTGGAACAAAAGCAAGGAAAACCTGGGGGAGGATGAAGAGAGAGGCAAACATACAAATGGGATTTGGGAAACAGGTTCAAATCTTTAACATCTGATTTGAATTAAGGATCTTCTGCCTAGGTTTTTCCATGTCTGAAGGGAGCACCCAATTATGAACCTATTTCCCAGTCAGGTCAGGAAGTATCTCCTCTCAGCATAAATTCTGCCCTTTCCAGAAGAACAATTTTGATCAAACAAATTTACTGAAATAATATATGTCTGTGTTTGTGAAGATGTGACCATTCACCTGTGACAACCCTTACCCCCAACGATCAATTAACAAATTTCCGGCCAGCAGTAGCAGATAAATCTCAACTTACAATTTCTCATTTGCTACCATAAACATCATTTAAGCATGCTGACATTCGTAAAGTTGACTGTGGAAAATCCTTTAAAAAAAGATATATAGGTGGATGAAGCTAGGAATATTCACTCTCCATAAGACTTTCTAGGAAAAGGAAAATAAAGGACTTCTGGCAGCAGGTTTTCCAGAACCTATATGCCTGCAGTGTTGTCTCACAACAATCAAAACTCACTCCATTTACAAGTCTGCACAGATCTAAGTTACTGTATATGGTGACCGAACAGGAGAAATTTCCACACAAATGACTTCATTGCATTAGCAGGAAGAATTCACAGGGAGGGAGACCAGTACAGAGTTTCACTTGAGTGCCTGCAGACTGCCTTAGTGATTACAGCACTTGTAACTGAAGGAGCCATGCGAGACAGAGCTACCCTAAACCAGAATTCCCTCTTCAACTTCACAGCTGTTTAGTCTGAGCACAGATAAATCCCTGCTTTGGCATGAGCAGTGGTTGTTATGCAAGATGCACTTCTGAATACCACAGTTTCTGACCGCCTTGTGTCTGCATTTAATGCCTGCAGTTTAATGCTCCATAGCCAACGTACCTTCACCATCTGGAAAGAAAGGTACTAGTAGTAGATTTAAGTAAGTTGCTTAAACTTCAAATATGAAGAGTTTGGTGGTGTGCACTCACAAGATTGTTTCCCGTCAGAAGTTTAAGCCCTCTCATCCCTGCTACAGCAGGACAACTGTTTGGCTCCCTGAAGCATCTCACTGAAGCCACAAAACGTGGGCTTTTGGGGTTTTTTCCTTTTTTTAAGATTTTACACATGCACACACAGAAAAAGAACAAGCCTGCATTTTAAGACAGATCTGTTCCCTTATTTGGTTCAAAACATAATCCCACAAACCTTTCTGTCAGTACAACTGAGGGGGCAAGAATGAGTGGGGGGAAAAAAGAAAAAAAGAAGATCAGGAATATCTTAGGCTGGCATTGCTGCCAAACATCCTGGCACCCAGCCGCTGCTGGAGGCAAGAGACTTTGGCTCTTACGCCCCTTTATAAATACAGCTAATTTTAAAAAGGACAAAAAACCCCTCCACACCAAAGAGGCAGGAGACAATGCACTGGCAGTGTCCACCAGTGAGATGACTGCCACCACCGAGTGTGATCCCTTTTTTCCTGGCCGAGTGACATAGGGGTTTGTTTTCCATTGCTGTGTCCCTTACTCATCCCGTACTCCGGAGTACAGAGCACACAGAGAACGATAACAGTCGGACATAAACAACAAGCTCCCAAACAATAGACCTATCCACAAATTTCATGTTAAATTTCTTCTGCAAAGAAACAGTAAATTTCTTCAAAGCCTGAGCTATTCTTTGACATTTACTGCGCACAGAAACTTAATGAAGAACATGTGCATAAGACTATTTTAGCCATCTTGATATTAAGTTGGCTCTATTCCCCGAGTGCACAGTTACTTGTTCTGCTTCTACTATGGATGAAGAAAGGCACAAGGGAGTAAATAGTGTCTCTGAAGACACAACAAAAAATTCAAGGCCAACAAAATTTTCTGAAATAACTGCTCCTGATTTTCACACAGTGCAAAGACAAGAAAGGGCAGCAGTGTAAAACCTTAACGTGTCGTGGTTTAACTCC